>NC_136900.1:14532426-14742936 GCF_949152265.1 Phoxinus phoxinus
TCTCTCTCTCTCTCTCTCTCTCTCTCTCTCTCTCTCTCTCTCTCTCTCTCTCTCTCTCTCTCTCTCTCTCTCTCTCTCTCTCTCTCTCTCTCTGTCTTTCTGCTTTTGGTTCCCACATACACATTCACACATGCACTTAGGCATTGCTGCAGAGACCCCCTCTCCTTTCTCTTTGGGTGTAGACTTTGCTGTAGCATCACACTTGAATTGGACTTCCCAAAGCTGAGGGAGAAGTCTGTCACTTTTGGATCTGGCTGGGTGAGATAGGATATACAGTACCTCTTGACGTGTCTATTTTCGCTCTTAGAAGGTCAAGAAGCACAGATTGTAGAGCATCTGTTAGAGTTGGATCATATTGAATTAATTTCTCAATCATCTGCTTTTCTTCTGAAGGAAAAGTGTGCCAGGGTTCTTCTGGTCCGTGGAGCCAGCAAAGACGTCAAGAACTACAGAGGACAAACGCCCTTTCAGGTATGAGAACGTGTTGGCTTGGCTACTTTTTAATAAGTGAATGAAACAATTTTTTCACATAAGCTTGCGCATGGAAGTTTGCTATATTTTGTCGGTTTAGTGTTGGAGAAAATGAGTGCAAAATGAACTTGGGTCTATTTGTTGCTCTGTCGGGCAGAGTTCTTAATTCATTAAACAGAATGTCATATGAAAGCGCGGGCATTATGTAAGACAGCACTCAGAGAACAATGAGTGAGCGTGAGGGTAATTAATCATTTTGTTATGTTTGTTTTGTATCTTCAGATAATTAGGAGTTACATTTTGGAGAGGGAAAATAAAGAACGTCAAATCAGTTCTTATAGTTTTCTTAAGCTGAAATAAGCCAGTGGAGTTTTTTTTGTCCTGGTAAAAATCTCTTGTTCTTGTGTTTGTTTACCCAAGGAGTTTCTTTCTCAAATGTCAGATTGTGACATTCAATTGCTTGTCTGACAGCAATGGACATGATCCAAGTCTGTGGCCATGGGCTGATGACAGTGTTGCGTTTACTCTCCAGTAGCCTTCAATAATGGCTGTGACTCCAATGCCTCTAGTCATTAGTTATTTATTGTATTTAAAACTGAAGCCATTTTTAGACCAATAATTATTATTAGAAATATAGTTAAAACCAAAGTCAATACTCCGAAGCAATATTTATTAGTGAGTATTATTAAAAATCTTCGTAAAACTGCGGGAGTAGTCAGCGCATTTTATTAGAAATATCTATTAAATCTGAAGCAGTTTTGTGACATTAGTGTGTATTATTAGAAATATAGGTATGAAGTAATATTTGTGGCAAGAGTCATTAGTGCTTATTATTAACAATCCATGTAAAACTGAAGTAATTTTTGCGCCAATAGTCATTAGTGCATATTGTCTCAGACTTTGGCATGGTTTGACCAGAATTAGGTTCTCACAGAAACTTGTTAACTCAAATGTTTTCATAGAAATAACATTAGAATAAAATATACAAGAAAAGTGTATACATATTTTAACATATACATTTTTTTAAAATATTTTCATCTTCATTATAAGTCGTTTAGGAACGTGAGGAAAATTTTTAAAGACTTGTGTTATTATCTACAAATCAGTGCGGTTGTCAGACAGAACTTCAATCATGACCAATCAGATTAAACGGAGACAATTCATAATTTAAATATTTAACACTTACAATTATAATTTGAAAGATTTAGCTGCCAAATAAGTTCCAGTTTCAACTTACCTGTTTGAGCTTTGATGCCAAAATGTTGTATTTTAAGTAATGCTAACTTATAGCACTTTATTAATAACAACATAAGGGTTTACATTGTAGTTAATAGTGACTATTATTAGATTTGCTCATTTATGAATGAAGTGGAACATTTATTAATTTATGAACAATTTACACAGAAAAAAATCCATCTTCAATTGGCTAGATAGCCCCGCCCATTCCAAACAGATAGCCACGCCCTATACTCACATCATTGGTTGAGCCACTGTTGTCGTGTGAGACTCTGTTTTGATTGCACCTTAGAGACACAGTTTACACTTTTCAGGGGAATAAAACTACAAATGATGTGTTTATATACAGCTCGAATAATAGTGTTTCAAGATTGATACAGGAACAAGCTTTTGATATTTAATTTATATGATTGATTTTACATTGCAATATAATAGTAATATTTTAAGATCCAATATTTTAAGTACCCACTTCTAATAACTTTTTTTTTTTTTTGAGGTCAGTTGCTATTAAAAGGACATAATCCTAACCCATAATCGCCACCCCTCATATCACTATCATAATGAATTAGTAAAGCTTCAAAGCAAATGCTGATAGCAAAATACCATGTACAGTAAACCCTTTAATAGCAAACACGCCAACATCAATACTGTACTAGACCACCCACATAATGAAAGCTTAGCCCTTTGAAATGTAACCTCCTTGACACAAATAACGGTATCCTTTTTGCTCTTCGCTGCATCTTTCACTGCGTTTTTATTCATAGTTTGATTTCATAGTGCACAAACCTGTTCACCCAGCAAAAGCCTTTTACAATGTAGCATTCAGCATTTGTGCCATGTTTTTCGATTGTGGTTCAAGTTTTAACACCTTCAATGCAATATCCAGAGTGGAAAAATACTTGGTTTGTACAGTACTCAAATATATGTTGTTGTTTGTGCCTCAAGGAAAACTGTGGCTTTTATTAGCAAGATGGCACATATCGCAACAGTAATCCAATGGCAAACCTCCAAAAACATTCAAATAGAGCTGAGATCATTAGTTTTGCAGTCGGCTCTACAGTCAAACGCATTAAGTCAAACATTAGCAACACTTGCTGCTACATTTAGTGTTCATGGCTGGCCTCATTGTGCTAGTTGCTCGGTTTACAACCTCTAAAGCTTTGAACTGACCCTGCTCACTCCAAACCTGACGTAGGAGTGAAGTGTTTATGTAATGTACATATCAGAGCTCTCCTGATGCGTTGTTTAATGCGCTGTATTATTCATCTCATGCTGCTAAAATCATATTTCACGCCTCGGCGATCGCTCGATTACAACTCATTTAAGCAGCTCATGAAACTTCAGGCTCTCCTCTGGAACGCTTCGATCCGCCTGGTTAAACAGAACTTCTCCCCGGCAAAATAGAAGAGTGTTCAGAGCAAATTGTATTACCGCTACCCCTTTTTCTCTGAGAACGATGATACTGGGTCAACTGCAAACCGAAAAGTTCCAGCTCTTACTTAATAATGTGTGTTCATACGACAGTACTGTTTGTGTGAATAGTATTGAACAGTTGAACAAATTTCTTAAAATATTTGTTTCAATTCTAGGCCTTTACCGTGTTGATTAGCTTACCTTGCTGTTGTGTTTTTCTTCTTAACTCATCTAGCATTAGCTCTATGCTGCAACCAAGCGCCGTATTTCATTCGAAACGGAATGCAGTTCTTCTCAAGCTCATTACGTAAATCTTAGCAACTCATTTAGTGTAATGTGAATGAAGTCTGTGTTTTATCAGTACTCTAAAACCCACAAGCGTAATGCGTGTTACTCTGCCTTGGTGCACCATTTCAAACCTAGTTTTGTTCTCACGACCAGACTTGGTGACCAGACTGATGAGTAAATTATAGATCTTATAATAGACTGCGTAACTAGCTTTTTAAAGGGTGGTAAAATTAAAGCCATTAAATAGAAATGAACATCTGCTGAATGGGAAGTCGTGCTATTGAACAGTTTTTTTTTTTTTTATTGCTGTGAAGGCCCTTTTGAGGTTACATTAAGCTTTGCAGGGAATAGTTCACTAAGGCTACGTTCAGACTGCAGGTAAATGTGGCCCAAATCCGATTGTTTTTTCTCGTATGTGACTGTTTTTGTCATGACAGTGTGAACAGCACAGACCACATGGAATCTGATCTTTAAGATTCTGATTTGGGCCACTTCCATATGTGGTCATAAATCCGATACAGGTCTGATGTTTTTCAATGTGACCTCAGTCTGGACAGTCATATCGGAGTTCGTGCCACTTTTACGTCACTCAGATCGACGTATGTCACAATTCTGCACTCATGGGAGTCACTTCAAAGATTTTACATACCCTACCTACATTTTACATAGGTAGTCAATGAAGGACAGTGATGTGTCAGAGCTCACAAGTATTACTTTATATACAAGCAAAACATCATTAATGTTTAAAAACTTTGTTTTTGTCTTTTCATTCACCAAGGACTCATTCAACTGATAAAACGATATAATCTGCATCTAGGTGCTATGTGACAGTGGTCTTATTTTTAATTCAGTCGGTCTGACTGTAAGTTTGCAGACTGTTTTATGCAGCCTCAGCCTAAAAATGGAAAATGGATAGGAAAATTGTGATAAAGCCTGTGAATTAATTAATCTAATATGTTATATATGTGTTTTTTTTCAAAGGTGGCAATAATTGCTGGAAATTTTGAGCTTGCAGAGTCCATAAAGAATCACAAAGACGCTGATATTGGTAAGTTGGATTACTGCACCTTCCTTGATGTTTATGAAAACCACCTTGTAACCTGTTTTTTTTTTTTTTTTTTTCATGAATAGCAGAAACTTTTCTTACCTAGATACTCATGCAATGTAAAAAGAGACAAATATTAAACGAAATTTGTATCCATGACCTGTAAATCTGATTTCAGACTAACCAGTCCCATTGGCAATAAGCAACAAAATATAATGATAATGTGTGCACACTGAATTCCAGTCGGAATTTTTGAATACTGAATTGTGATACACTGTTGGACAATTTGGGCCTGTTCCACCTGGTCACTTCATGTGTTTTTACTGATCGGATAGCTATCTGATTAGCTATGTAGCTCTCTGATCCCACACACCCAAATAATTACCGGCCCATTTCCAAGCTTTTGGAAGTCTTGGCCAAAGTCCTTGAAACATTTGTCAACAATCAATTAAAGGACTTTCTGTCTGTTAATAATACCCTGTCTGATTTTCAATCTGGTTTTAGAAAACAACATAGCACAACTACGGCAGCCTTAAAAGTACTAAATTATTTTATTGAATGTGTTGATAACAAGTAACACTGTGCACCCTTATTTATCGATCTATCAAAAGCATTTGATACTGGTGATCATACCTCATTGATACAACGACTTGTCAGTATTGGATTATCTAAACATACTGTTGGTTTTTTAACTATCTCTCAAAGAGAACTCAATGTGTGTAGGCAGAAGGTTTTATTTCTGGTTCACTCAATGTAACTAAAGGTGTGCCACAGGGGTCAGTCCTAGGACCAGTCCTATTTACTCTATATATAAATAATGTTGAACAACATGTTCATAATGTAAATTTTCATTATTACGCTGATGATACAGTTATATATAGTTCAGTATCCACACCTAATCTGGCTCTCTCTCAGTTACAGCTTGCATTTAATATTGTTCAGCGTAACTTATTTGAATTAAAACTAGATTTAAATGCTGATAAAACAAGATCCATTTTGTTTCTAAATCAAAATCAATCCCTCATAATCTTCTGCCTATTACTACATCCCAAGGTTCGGAGATTGAGTTTGTGTCTCAGTATAGGTATCTTGGGATTTTAATTGATGACACTCTCTCCTTTTGCCCTCATGTTCAGCAACTGGTGAAAAGATTAAAAGTGAAATTGGGTTTTTACTTTAGAATCAAATCCTATCTTTCCTTTGAGGCAAAAAAGATGCTTGTTGCAGCCATTTTTATGTCTGTCCTGGACTATGGTGATGTTATATATATGCATGCATCTTCACAGTGTTTACATGCTTTAGACACTGTTTTTCATGGCACTGAGGTTCATAACAAATCTTAAAACCCTCACTCATCATTGTGTGTTGTATCCTGGGGTTGGATGGTCTGCTTTGTCCAATAGAAGACGAAAACACTGGCATTTTTTATTTATAAATCTAGAGTCCTTCATATCTTTATACCTACATCTGTAAAAAGTATGTTTGTAGCTATAGCCTACGGTCCCAGGAATTATTCGTACTGTCTGTTCCAGTGGTACGTACTGAATTGGGGGAAAAAGGCATTTAAATTTGCTGCTCCCTCTGCCTGGATTAATATGTAAAGTACATTGAAACTTATGGAGCTGGTTTCATTGGACATTTTCCATTTCAATTTGGAGAAAGAAACATCGGGCTGTAGATGTTCTAATTAGTTATGTATTGATATTGAAATCTGATTTGATTTGCTTGTGTGTGTATATGTGTACATGTATGTATTGATGGATGTTATATTTTAAACTCACACAGGCTGTGTCTGTCAGTCTTAGCCAGGACGCTCTTTCCCTGGTAAAATCTAAAATCTCCTGGTAATCATTTCCTGGTTATAATAAAATAATAAAAATCATCTTCAATACAAAGTTTGATTCAAGTCAATCATCTGTGGTTCATGCTGGATTCATTACTGAGGAATTATGTTTGATGAATATTAATACAGCGCTGCCTTGTTCTGTAGATGTTTTGATTGGCTGTGATTGTGTTGTGTCATGCAGCAGTTTAGCTTTAATTTTGGATTGCTAAATTACACGTCGCTGTTAGGCCACAGGAACACCTATAAAGTCTTGATTATACTGAAAATGAGCATGACCAAATAATTTAATTCATTTAAAATGCTATTCCTCAGCAGAATGCACAAGAGAGTATCATATTTATTAAGGTGTATATGAACCAATTGTCAGGCAGCTGATGCTGCAGGTGCAAAAGTTGTACTATGTGCTAAAGGCTAACATAAGCTAAAATGGGCTTCCTCTATTGTTGCTACTGAGACAGCAGACGTCATCTCCAGCGGCTCCTGTAATTATGCAGTGTTATAATGCTGGGCCTCAGCAATTTGTGCCTCTAGGGCTCCTGAAGAGGTTTACTTTAACTTATAATTGTGCGTCTGAACCTAGTGAGCATACAAGCTCTCTTGATTGTTTTTAGGGTCATTCAAAGTTATTTTGCATATGAGCAAATATAGTTTTAATACAGCAGCTATATATATATATATATATATATATATATATAATTGCAACTGTGTATATATCTTCCTATAACATTATATAGTCAAGAAAAAGTCATTATTATGCATATTCGGCAGAATATTTTGGACATAAACAGATTTTATTTTCTACCTCACACGGCTCTCTCTACTCCCACAGCTCTAACACGTGTAGAAGATGTCAGTGTTAATTTACCAAAAATAAAATGCATCCGCATATTTCTCTGACACTCTCAGCCACACTCTGAGGAATCCAGTGATTGAATGCGCTCGTTTCAATTAACGGACCGCATAATCATCTGCCTCATTAAAGGCAGGGAAGGCACAACAGATTTAATTAATCATTAGACATCATTAAACGAAAGGATTTAGATAAAATGAAGTCTGCTCTGGGTAAATCAGACTTTGAAGGACTTCACACGCCACGGATATGTCCGTGTATAATGTAGAGTGGAGATAACACGACATAAATAACTCATTTACATGTTAATTATTCATAACCGGCATTTTGCATGTACATTTTCACCGACTTTCACATATAGCACGTGATCCATGTGCATTATGCTTTATAAATGATGATATTAGTGATGCATGTTTTGACCCTGAGGTTGTGTGCACTGGCATTGCTGATTGTCGTTGCACCCTATAGATGGCTTCATGCACCAAACCCAAGCATGCATCTAGAGAGAGCGTTACTCAGTGGGGCTGACCTACATAAGCTACAGACCTTACAGGAAGAGGAGACTCATCCATATACACGCACTTGCACACCAGCAGAATTCCTACTATTTCCTGTTCTGAATATAGGCCATTATCAAGTCCTACGTTTTTTTCTGATTGGAATTGTCACGTTCAAGTTTTTTGTCACATTCGTCCTGGTTTTTCAGACCTGCGATGCTAATCTTCGTCTCACCGACGTGCCATAAAATTGTTAACCTGCTTACTGAATGACATTGAGTGACTTTGATTGCTTTGTCAGTTCATTTTCTGTCTATATTGATGTAAAATGGAAATGTGGGATAATGATTCTGGGACTACGCTCTAAAAAAAAATAAAGGTTCTTTGTGTAACTAACCATTGACGCAAATAAAGAACCTTTATTTTTTTAGAGCGTAGTCCCAGAATCATTATCCCACATTTCCATTTTACATCAATATATAACAATTTAACATTTACAGAATCTTTCCATTGCACAAAAGTTTCTTTATAGTGGAAAAAGGTTCTTCAGATGTTCTTTACACTATGGCCCTGTTTACACCTGGTATTAAGATGCGTTGGCATTTAAGATGATTGGATCGCAAGTAGACGAGGCAGACACATAGCCGTTTACACCTGGTGTTTTAATCCGTCTCTTTTGTCCACTTTCAAACACTTCTGTCCTGATTTCTTCGAGGGGAGGTTCTATGGGTGGGTAAATGCATGAGTTTTTTTTCAGCTCTTTCGATCTAATGGACAAAACAAGCTTACGCAATTTACATTTGAACACGCTCTGAAACACATGTGTTAGAATTCAGGAATGGCGAGAGAACATTGTGATTGGTGCATTTTTCGCCTTCAAACCAAACTTGGGTTTCCAGCCAACAAAGTTTAAATCCCCTCTGGCTAGCGCGCTTCCCACAATGTTTGCGCGTTCAGTCAGTAGGCGGAGAGTAGGCGGTCTTTTGCGGCTGTTGGAACGCATTCGACCACATAAGCGTTTAAACAACGAAAGCAATCCGGTCAAATGCGTTCGTTTTCGACTATCTCTGGAAGTGGTCGAAAGTGGAAAAGCTCAAAAATTTTCAGAGCGGTATTTAGCGCCATCCACTTGTAATCCGATCGACCAAAACACATCTTAATACCAGGTGTGAACAGGGCCTAAGATAAAATGTTTATTTTGAGAACTGTTCACTTAAAGGTTCACTTAATGGATCTTATGGAATTGCTGTGAAAACCTCCATTTGGAACCTTTATTTGAATAGTGTTGCTATTCGGAGAATAGCACTGACCTGAAGTCCAGATGTAGCATTATGCATCTTCTTTGCTACAGCTGTCAGGTTTTCCTTATACCTTTGGGTAACAGCTCTGACATAAACACAGAGATTCCATCAGCGGAATATGGGAATCAGCAGGCTTCCGGATGTTTCAATATGAGGCGAAAGGAACCTTTGACGGAATGAACTGTCTGGCCAGCTGTGCACTGATATTGTTTTTATAAGGTTTTGATTGAACAATCTTCAATAGTTGCACAGTTTGCCGTTGTGTCTAATGCGTCACTCAGAGAGGAAACAGGAACGGCTTGTTATTTTCATGCGCATAGTGGCAGGGGATCCGGTAATTACGTGTCACATGTTAGACCACAGCAGAGGGCACAGTGCTGGAGCTTTGATCTTCACAAATTCAAACCATTTGGGAAGGCTTTGCATTTCCAAAATCCACCAAAATCCATTGGGTTTTGTTTGTTTATGTGCGCCAGCCACCATGCCTATATGTTTAAACTGAGCACTGTAGTTATGCATGTAAATGTACATCCTATTTAATGCCACCCAATGGTTGCCATGGTTCCCGAATCCGCACAATAATTGGCTTAAGGGATGTGAGTTTGCCTTGTGCGCACTTGTCGCGGTTGAGAAGCCAAGGAGGTCTTGGAGCCTGGCTTATTATCGACTTACTTGGTAAAGCATTTGAAATGGCGCAGATTTCAAAGAGCACTCAAATATTGTGTGAATTATGGGAAGTTATGCATATGCACACATGCAAACGTACACACACGCAGGCTCATATTGCATTCTGCCAGTCTATATTAGATATCGGGGCCGCTGGGAAATATAATACAACATCTTGAGGTTTAATCATGGCTTATAAACAAGACCAAATTCAAAGCATGACAGAGTGATGGATTTCAGTTCACCACCCAAGTTCAAACCTGCGCCAGCTTCGATCGTATAGGTTGAGCTCTTTAGTTTGAGGTACACTTTCAAGTGCAATTTAATGACTATTGATTTAATGAGACTGTGGATACCAGCTGCGCTGGCCAGCCCCTCGCAGGCCCGACGGAATTCTTTGTTACGTATAGAGTCCTTAATTGGGTGAAAATGTCTATTCATCTTTAGCTCTGCTCTGGATGTGCAGAGGATTTAGAAATTGCTGACACATATGAAAGGATGTTTTCTTTATCAGGAAAGATTAATCAAAGCAACCGAAGCAAGGGCGATCGGCACTGGGTTTGTTAATGGCGTGAACGAAGAGAAGAAGAAAGAGGAGGGTGTCCGCAGAGAGTTAACTCACAGGGTTTGCGTTGGGTTATTTTAAAGTGGAGCTTGTTTTATTTTGAATCATGGCTATATCACAACTGCTCCCTTAAAGCACATTTACAGCTCCCCCTGGGAACCTTTTTCCAACGATTTTGCCATGTTAGTACTTGTGTATGAGTTCAGTTAGATATAAGAAGCTGTCAGTTTTGTCATTTTGCTGGCTCATTAGAGCACAGAGATGGGTTTCTAATGAAGCACAAATGGTGTTGGATTTACTGTTCCACTCTGTCCATCACTGCTTTATACAAGTCATCTAACATTGGGAGATATACAGTGGGGTCCAAAAGTCTGAGACCATATTGAAAACTTGGGATTTTTTTTATTTTATTTTTTTTATTCAAATTTGGAATTTTTAAAAACAAATTAAGCCTAGTCCTAGTCTGAAACGTGTGTTTGAGCTTTTTTTTTTTAACTGAAAGCAACTAGCATATCTTAAAATATTTTTGTCTCAAGAAAAAAAGTTTTGTCTCAAGATGTCACCAGTAATGTTTTTTTCTAAGGCACGTTTATAAAAGCTATTAAATGTTGTAATTAAACTAGGGCCTAATCCTGGCTTAATCAAGTCTTATCAGTAAAACCGGACCTAAAAGATAATTTTGCACTATTTTAGGTCAGTACCGGTAATCAAATTTAGTTTTAAATATTTAATTCATTTTAATTATTTAAATTTTTTTTTTTACAAATGTTATGCCATAATAATAAAAATGAACAATTAATCAGATTATGTAAACAATAAGTTAGTTAGTTTTCCTATGAACACTCGTAGTTCCTCTTGAACACACAGTATGAAATGGCATTTTTGAGGGATATTCTTTGGAAAAGTACCAAATGGTTATCAGTAGATGCGATATATTGAAGAATCGATTACCGATTATGTACAAAAGTTTTAATATCGGTTGCAAATATCTGTCAAACAGTGTTATTTGTATAACATTTTTGTATTTATTAATTTAGAATGATTTTATTTATGTTCAGTTTTGAGTTTTTTTTTGTTTTTTTTTTAGTAGGCTACTTCAACTTTTTTCCTCATTTTCTTTCATCTTATTTTTCATCTAATATATTGATAATTCAGATTTATTTCAATTAACGAAATGTTTTAGTTAACTAATCTATCTGAACTCCTTTGTTCAAATAGTCAGATGTTCTTGTTTTCATGAATCATCCAGTTTTGCACAACTTGTGAAGTTCATGTCAGCATGATACTGCAAATTTTAAAGTTCATGTTAATTTTACATGTCATTTTTATGCTCTATTTTTTTATTAGAATGTAATGCAAAATCTAAAGATTTTCACTAGTTGTTTCAGACTTTGGGATCTCACTGTATGTATCAACTCTATATACTGATGACATCATACCCTGACACAGATATTAATATGCAAGAATTCCTTCCTCCTTGTTTCCTCAAATATCTTTTTTTCATCTCATTCCAGAAAATGGGAGGGGGGGATAGAAAGAGACAGAGTGAGAGAGGCAATTGTGAATTTCTAGTGTGAAAGGAAGGACAGCCCACATACATGGGTAACGGGAGAATTCACAACCCGACAACTTGCACTGACTAATTTAGACATCCATCCCTTGGTTGCTTAGCAACACTCGGGGGCTTGATTCCCATACAGCTGTTTTGGTTAGCCGACAAGGGTTAAAATCCCTAATCAATAACATCTTCTCAAGTTAATTCAAACATCTTGATTGCGGCGTTCGGTGGGCGGTCGCCAGCGATTTTTAAAAACACTTCTGATGGTATCGCGAACCACTGATGGGCTGAGCTTGAAGGATTTTGGGCAATTGTGTTTATCTCAGTACTCTGTCTCATAATAGTGGTGTTTTGAATCAAATTATCCCAGCATGGTCCTGTCAACCAGCTGATTCAACAACATACTCCAATCAGTCTTCTGCCTTGTCGACCTAGAGGAATCCAGATGGGGGAGACTTCAACTGATAGTACAGTCAATGATTTGGTGAGGGGAAAGAGTGATGAGGAGAGAGAGGAAGGGGGGCGGGACGAAACGGAAAGAAACGGAGCCTGAGCGAGAGAGTTAGTGTGCGCGTATGTGTGTCAGCGAGAGAGAGAGAGAGTACCGAGCGATGAAAAGTGCGAGGCTTGTGCGCTCTGCCGATTCCTCTCGCAGTCACAGACGGCATCATGTGGAGCGGGCACTGTCACCACAGTGCTTGCCTTCTCCGTAACCCTCTCCGTTGTGCTTCAGTGACCGAGGAACCCAGGTCCAGGAGAACCTGACCTTCTGTTTCCAAGTTCCTCACGGACATTTCAAGGGAGTTATTGAGCAATAAACTCAGAGGAGCTATGAAGTCTTTACTGAATGCCTTCAAGAAAGAAGGTAAGAGGTGATCTTTTGGTCTCCTGACCTTTGGCGACTTTTGTTGCATGGGGTTCATGCTTAAAGGTGTACGGACTTTTCTTAGGTGAGGAAAAAGTGTGTTTGAGCTCTGTTATATATTATGACAGGTTACAAAAAGAAACCAAAGTTGAATCTCGTAAGGCCGAGAGTGAATTAGTCTGAGGTGGAAAGAACATCACCGTGAGAGAGTCATTTCTGTCTTCAAGGAATTCAATCAACTTCATGCTGTGAAATTCCATGGATTTTCCTTCCTGAAGAGTTCCTCGACATGTTTGTTATACCTTTCCTACAGTTTTGTTGAGTGGAATTGGTACATTTTATAATTAGAATGCTGCAATTGGAATGTTGCCACTTTGATTTCACTTGTTTGAAGGAAATGACTGTTTCGTCAGCGTTCCAAAACCAGCGTGTTCCGGCAGCCAATGGTGCTTGTGATGTCACCGGCTCCAGTTGGTGCCAGAAAAACCCTGTTTGTTGTGCTCTGTGGGGCTGTCCATATAAACCATCTAGTTTATCAATGTTGGTTTCTTTTTACTGGCAGGTTTCCTGTGGCATCACCTGCCACATCAGCGGGCGGGAGGGGGGGGGGGGGGGGGGATTTCTTCCCTGTTTGTGGGGGTTGGGTTTGAACATAAGTGCTGTAATGATCCCTCTACAGTAGCCTTTTAAATAATGAACGGGAGCATATGTACCTCTGAGACCGTTTGTCATGAACATCATCCAATGATAACCCTTCCAAGACAGCGAAGGTGATCTAATGCTCCAAGTTGGCATTACGTCAGCACATTAAGGAACAGGGGGGACTGTGTGTTTAGCGGCGTAATTCTCCTCTATGCTTCTCCTGGGTTCTTTTTCAGAATATATTTATAGCGTTTGTCTCACCCAGCCAGTGATATCTAGTTCATGCGTGAACTGTGTCTTTCAGTGGCCTGGTGTTTCCGAGAAACAAGCTTCTTTGGATAAACGTCTTCCTGGACCACCTTTAACATGCTAGCGGATGAATAAATATAGGGATTCATCATGCATACAGCGCAAACAGAGAACTCAAAGGAATATCCTAGACCTGAAAAGGGGGGTGTTGTGGAGATAAGGCTTCATCTGGCCCTGAAATTTGTGTATAACACCTTGGAACCACAGAAGTTGGTTACTGTTTGTCTCTGGAGACATTGTGATCAGCATATTCTTGTTGTTGAAGAAACCAAAAACACGTTGTGTACTCTATTAAAGGAATATTAAGCTGTAACTTTAATGTATTTTGACTCATCTCTTAGTTTGAAAAAAAAAAAATAGACCCAAACAGTAAAGCTTTTACAAGGTCAATGGGGTGATGAAGTAAAAGTTATAGCTGAAGTGTGTAGTTTTTGCACCAATAGCAACACCAAACTGAGTTTTGAGGGGACCTACAAAAAGCTTAGTTACAGTATAGTTGTCTCTGCATATTATCCTGGGATATGAGAAATAATACTTTTTTAATTTTATTAAAGAAATAATACTTTTATTAAACAAGGATGTATTACATGTATTATAGTTTTGACAGTAAAGTTAAAAAAATAATATTACAAAAGATTTGTACTTCCATCAAATGTTGTTCTTTTGACGTTTCTATTCCTAAATTAATCCAGAAAAAAATCACACTTTCCAGAAAAGTATCAAGCAGCACAACTGTTTTTTTATCACTGATAATAATAATAAATGTTTCTTCATTACCAAATCAGAATATTAGATGCATTTCTGATACCAAAAATTTACATATCTGTTTACATGGTGCAAACTTCACCCAGAGGAATACATTAGTAAATGATAAAATCCATTGACCTAGAAAAGTAAGCCTACCTCAAAAAGACTATTTTTACATATCAACTTACTAATAACCATTTTAGAATGAAACATTACTGAATATATCAGTATTATTGTCCCTGATGCTTCCAGTTTGTAAATATGTATTTTTTTTACGGTTTACATTTTTGTTTACAGCATTTATTAACCTTGGATAATGTTAATTTATCAATATATAACAATAAAAACATGATTTCATAATACAGCGAATAATGTTATTTTATGCAACTTTAAATTTAAAAATATATTAGAAATATATTAGTATATTAAGAAATTAATACTTATTAATAAATACCGGGAAAGTATTTGTTTATTGTTAGTTCAAGTTAGCTGTAGCATTAGGCTAATTCAAAGTGAGCGTGTTGAACCTTATTGTAAACTGTTAACAATTTATTGAGCACGCTTAACCAAAAATATTACTTTAACTAGAATTCGACCATGTATATAGTTGTGGAATAATGACTTGATAAAAAAATTATTTGAACACCAGCTAATTTATTCATTATTCAATAAATGAGCATCAAACTGGGTGATTGTGAACTTGATGAGCAGACAGCTTTCGGTCTATTAATGCGACTAAGTTCTCTATATGAGGAAGAAAGCAAAGCGCAATCTAGCAGCTCGCACTTGAACACTCGTTACAGTGCTCTAATTCTTGCCACTTACAATGGCATGAAGGACACCTAAAAAAGCTGAACTACTTTGATGTCGGCAGAGTACTTGAAAGTCCACTTCACACTTTAAATAAACAGTCTATTCTATTCTTCATATTTAATCACTCTCTCTTTCTCTTTCTTTCTGTCTCTCTCCCAGTGCCTTTCCGGGAGGCACCGGCAGGCACGGGTCGGAGCAGGCCGCCTCAGCACCAGGGTAGGAGCACACTTGCCACCCCACGCGTGCTGCTCCGCTCCAACAGCGACAACAACCTGAACGTCAACAAGCTACCGCTGGAACGCTCTCGCTCGCCCTCTCCTGTCGCCTCCCCCCTGCGCAGCCTCTTGCCCCGCCACCCCCAGCAGATGCAGAACAGCCCCAATGGCACGGTGACGACCATGGCTCGGGGGGGACGCTCTGCCCGAAGCCGTTCCCCTTCCCTGGGCCGACTGGGGGAGGGAGACACCCGGAGACAGACCCCGCAGCGCCACAGCAGGTCAGTGGCCATCTCAAAAGGAAGCAATAGGGGTTCTTTTTTAGGACAACTGTCAATATGCCCATGTCTGACTGTGTGTCCACTTTTGTGTGGCTCCCTCATGTCCAGGCTAGAGTGTGTCCCTTTCTGTGAGAACAAGGTTGTTTTTAACTATTGCCACCAGAGGCCCTATTTATGGCAAATCTGTGTTGTTTTTAAAAGTGAAACCAAATAGGTCAAGTGTTGGGAATTGGTGTATGGGAGGTGGACTGGACTGCAGAGATGCCCTCTGTCTGGCTTTTTCGTAAAAATTTACTTTTTTGGAGTCTTTAGGATATTAGATCTGTACGCAGTAAATAAATAAGTTTATATAAGTTTTAATTGAGTTTATACCTCACAATTCAGACTTTTTTTCTTCACAATTGTGAGTTTATATCTCGCAATTCTGTAGTTTACATCTCGCAATCCCCAAAAATCCGTCATTGAATACAAAATAAAAAAGGTAATTGTGACTTTTTATTTTCAAAAAAATGCGGACTTTTCAAAATTTTGATATTGTATTTTTTTTTTTACTTTGCTACACAACTACAATTAGACCTTGAGCTTCTTTTACCTTATTAACATATTGTTTTATTCCCTTAAATCCCTTTTAATCCTTTAATTATTTAATTCATTTCAATAAAAAGAACAATCCCCCCTCCCAAAAAAAACTTTCCCCCAATGCTTAAAACATAGTTAGGTCCTTGCATGAGATGAACAATAGAGTGGTGCAGATATGACATCAGAACCCGAAAGACTAATTCGGCGCTGGTTCCTTTGAGAACTTCTTATTGGGTTTTATAAAAACAAAAAATCGATTTATGTGTGTAAAATAAAGCCTGTGGTAAACATAACTTGGCGATACTTTGACATTTTGTTCTACAACTTAAATTACACACCCATAGCCAAAACACACTTTTTGAAGCAGATATGTTCATTTTTAAAATTTGAAACGTTTTTAATAAGTAACTAGATAAGACAGCTTTGGGATGTGAGTGTGTGCAGCTTAGGTTGTAGAGCGAGCGTCAAAGTGTCGTCAAATTATATTCACCACAGGCTTTATTTCACACAACCTAAGCTTTATTTCACACATAAATTGAAAAACCCCGTTATAAACCCCGTAGGAAAATCTCAATGGAACCAGCGGCGAATTAGACTTCTGGGTTCTGACGTCATCACCTCTCTATTAAATGTGTATTTTTGTGTCTATCAGAGATGGAAACTCGAGTAGCGAAAAAACGTGCTTGACTTGTTCCAAGCTTGTATGACTTTCTTTCTTATGTGAAACACATAAGATATTCTGAAGAATGATTAATGTGTAAAAACATATTGGACCCCACTGACTTTAATTGTATGAACCAAAAAAAAGAGACATTTTCCAAAATACCATTTTTTGTGTTAAGAATGAAAAAGAAATTCGTCTGCAACACATCATATTCTGGGGATGTAGCTTAGTTTATACAACAAGAAATATCATATTGAGTGAATATTTAAAGGGTTCTGTGTGTGTGTGTTTTTATTTTATTTTTATGAACAGTCCTTCCCTTGGCAAATTATTGAATAATGAATAAACTATCAATTTTTAAAGTGCATTGTATTTAAGATAAAAGGATCTTTATATATTATTTTAAAAGTTTGAAAAGGGTAATTCTAAGAAATAATACATTATGGAAAAATATTTGAAATTAATTTACTTGCACCAGTGAGTTTTTATAAAAGTAAAGGGATAGTTCACACAAAGCTATTGTATGGCTTCAGAACACTTGGTATATGGACTATTTTATGCTATGTTTTCAAAGTAACATAAAGAGTCCTCTTTGAAGCTTGGAAGCTTCAGTTCCTATTTAATGCAATTGTAAGAAAAAGAGCAACTGAGACATTCTTCAAAATTTCTCCTAGTTTGTTTCACAAAAGAAGTGTCACACAGGAACTACATGCGGGAATAAATGATGCCAATTGCAGCATATAGTCAACTATTACTGTACGTTTACTGTAACCTTGTGACAAAAGACTAGACTTTATCTGGCGCATCCCGTGAGGTTTGCTTATGGCCTTGAAAAGAAACCGTGACAAATATTTGGACATCTGTCTGTAAAATATCCCGATCATGCCAAGGTTTGGTTGCATTTGCAATGTGACATGCACCTGATCCAGGATGGGATTGGACATGCGCCCGGGCTGTTTTTTTTTTTAGCTTTGTGACTTTGGGTGCAGCAGCGCATAATACAAAGGTGCAATATGGAGACTTGGCAAACAATTAGGCCACAGAGAGAGGCGAGAATCTGCTCGGAAAGATAGAGAGCATGTGTGTGTGTGGCCATGCATATATATATATTCCCTGTGAGTGAATGCTTGCGTGGGTGCTCGTCGTGTAGTGAAAGTTCAGCATGCATGTGTATATGTGTGTGTGCGCTTGCGTGCGTCTGCTCGCATGCATGTGTGTCGGTGGGTGTGCGAATCTTGTCACTCAACAGGGGTTCTAGCGCGAGAGCAGGCTCGGTACAGTAAGTGGGCCAGGCCAATTACTCACTTCCACTGCAAAAAACTCTTAATTAGATGTCATTTTAAAAAGGAAGAATTAACTCCTCTGGTATTTGACCCTGTTCTCCTCTCGTTTCTCACGCCGCAGCCTATATAGATCCGTTTGTTGTGCTAGACGTGTTTTACGGTGGCATTCACGAATAAAAAAAAACGCACAACAACCGAAAACAAAGACTAAACAGCTGGTCTTTCGGATCCAAAAACCGGGGACTTGGATTCCAGTGCCAGTGTCAAACCCGTGGAAATATCATTGGCTCTCGTGCCTGCATGTGCAGCTCAAATGGAACGCCATCCCTTAGTTACAGCAGCAGTTGCTATGGCTATGTCCGTATGGTGTGTGTACATGTGTGAGCGTGTCACTTTCAGTCGGTGTCTGTGTGTCTTCTATGTGGCTTCTACTCCGTGGTGTATTAGATAATGTGGCTGCTCTTCAGAGGCTCAGAATGGAACCGAAGCAGATGTAGTCAGTTGTAGCGTCATATTGCCATTTGTCAACCGCTATAAACAAGGGAAATACGAGACGCTCCGTCTCGTGCCAGTAAAGGTCATGTTGTAGATACAACACGCTGCTTGTTCAGAGTTGTTTGAAGATGCTGATATGTTTTGAAGACCTACTGTATGAAAAAAAAAGTACTGTGGTTTTTACATTTAGGTATTTACAGGGCCCTTCTCTCTCTCTCTCTCTCTCTCTCTCTCTCTCTCTCTCTCTCTCTCTCTCTCTCTCTCTCTCTCTCTCTCTCTCTCTCTATTAAGGGTGTAACGGTTCTTGATAAATCAAATCGTACCGTTCTCCACCCATGGTTTGGGTTTCATCTTAAATCTGAGGATGCATCTATAATATAGTTTGTTGAAAGCAAAAATGCCTATGTATATGCATTCTGGCTTTCCAATTACAACAGCGATGATCAAAAAAAACTTTGTTCAGTGCGTGTGGCGAATGCTGTAATATGACCAGTTGTTTATGCCGTCATCACCCGGGTGTTGATAGCACGCAAGAGCAGGTGAGACCTGAAAATCACACGTTGCTATCTGTGTTTAAACTAAACTCATTAAAGCCTTGCCAATTTAAACATTCAAACGCAAGAAGATGCGAAAGAGAACTCGGGCACGCTGTAAGAAGATTTGTGTGCGCACTCATCCGAAGCACGCACACTGAAAGCAGCGTCTCAGACAGCACACACAAATAATAATAATAATAATAATACATTTTATTTATTTGGCGCCTTTCTGGGCACTCAAGGTCACTCAAATATTGAGTTCTCTTTCAAGTCTTGCACTTGAACGGACCAATTCACATACAATGTCAACATGCCCGTCTTGGCTAGTATCCTAGCAAACATAGTAGGTTATGTCTTAAGTGAATGTAAACAGTTGAGAAAAATAACGCATGTGGTCAGTGTCAGTTTACTGGATCTGTCTATTTTGTCTTAAAGGGACAGCAGACTAATATTCCTGCTGTCTGTGCTTTTAATGTTAATCAAACAACAAAAGACAAGGAAATCACTCTCTGCTCTTGATTGAATAGCTTTGGTAACTTTAATAATGATGAATCTTTATTTAATTCATACAGTGAAGATTATATGCAATGTTATTTTAAATTTCATTACTTTTGATTCAATTTCTATACCTGAAAACTACTGTTAGATGCCTGAAAAGCACTGTTTATATTATATGTATCTTTGCTCCATTGTATTTATTTGTGCGGTTGCTTGTAGTATGATTATTTGTGTGTGTGTGTGTGTGTGTGTGTGTGTGTGTGTGTGTGTGTGTGTGTGTGTGTAGAGAATTAAAATAAATTCAAAATTACATACATGTGTGTATATATATATATATATATATATATATATATATAGATGTAATTTAGAATTTATTTTATGGATGGAAATGTGGATAGATAATATTTAAATTATCAAAATGGTTAATTGCATTATTTATTATGGATTGGATATTATGGATTAGCTACTGTGTATATGACATTAAAAAAAATTGTCAAAAAAACATATTTTATCTAAGTATAATGGATTTCACATTAGCAATTTTTACTCAAGAAGTTTTAAAAATTGGTATTGTAAAGTACCTTTTTTGCTAATAAGTTCTTTTCATTCTTTGTCATTAAAAAATAGAACAACTCATAAAGCCTTGACGTAAGGTCTCAGACAAGTTGAATAACAGGATTGTTGAATATGCGTCCTGTAGCTTGAACCCTATAGCCTGCAACATACTAATCAAATAAACAATACTCACAGCCAGACCCCGGTAAAATTACCAGTGTTTAATGAACTCCTACAGAGTTAAATGAAGCCCGATTTAGCTTAAACTAAGTTGAACTCTATAGCTGTCAATATAAACATGATTTCTCTGGCTATGTGCAAGCCAAGTGTTTGCCAGAGCAGATATTCTGTGGTCATATTCTGATTGCAGCGTCAAAATCTTAAAGATGTTGAGACCTTATTTCCTTCAAGCTTGATTAAAAATAGACCTGTGGATGTGAATACGTGCAGCGCTTGAACCGATTTCTAACACTTACTGGCCTTGTTTCCTTCCTCCCTGTTTTGCATAAATACCTCAGCCCACATTAACTCTTTTTCTGCTTTTTTTTCTCCAAAAATAAGATGCGAAGCGCAGCTTATGTAATTGTCTTTGGATGAAGCTGGATAAGAAAGCTTCGCTGCTCGCTTGACAGCTAGTTGCATTGGCAGACCGGTTGGCTGCCATAGGCGGTGCTCTAAATGAGTAAGCCAGTCATTTATGGTTTGCTGAAATATGCTTGTTTTTCTTCCAGATGGTGTAGATTCTGTACGTGAGGCCATTTGAAAGTTGATTATTAGATATATCGGCAAGCAATAGAAGCAAATTAGGATTTCTGTTGCAGAGTGTTTGGCACTTATTCACGTAACTACAGTTGGTGGCAAGGGTGGATAGAGATAGTGCTGGTATTTTTGGTGCTTAAAAGATAGTTGGGGTCATTTTTGTGATTTTCAGCGCTTGAATCTGATTGGCTGAACAGATTTGCAGCTGGGAGTTAATTTTGCGGTGCCGTGCACCCTATTTAGTTTCCTCTTAAAATGTGACACAGTGTGCTTTCTGCATCATATTTCATATGATATGGTTATTTTCTCACAGGTGTTGCAGGTTGTGCTACCACTTTCTGGTACTCTCCATGTATCATTTCATTTTTAAATAATAAACCAGGTGTATCTGTTTAGGGCTGTTTAGCTTGTGAACACTTTTTTGGGCTACAAAAAAAAAAATCATATCACATCTGTATCATCTTCGTCAAGCTTTGTTACGTAAGACGGCTAATCTACAGTAGGTGTGTTGACTTTGGGCACTGACATTGAGAGGGTCTCAGTGGAGGCTTAAAAAAGCAGGAAGCACATAGAGGGCATATGTAGGTGCTATGTCCCAATTTCATCTGCTCCTATAGGCTGAAGCCGCCCGATGCCACGGGGACTTTGAGAGGTTGAGAGGTAGGGCATGTCATATGTGAACATGAAGTTTGCTTGTGTGACACTATATGATTTTTATACGTACAGGATGGATAGATGTTTCATGATAGCAGAATTCAGGTTTGTGAATAGACTATGTTTATACTTGTGGCCAATTTGAACCCCGATTTGTTCAACATGGTCTTTTTACCCTATGTATGTTCAATTATTTTATTTTATTTATAAAAGCGATTTGAAATTTATTTGCAATCGGCCTTCCTCTGGCCTCCTTGTTAAAGTGAAAGCATGGAAAAGAACAATATGTGCATCCAAGATTATGCGTGTCATCATCATCATCGAAAACTGGATGTTCTTGTGCAGTGAGACTTGCAGTGTTATTTTTAGTTCCATCGCTCCCTCATTAACACCTTCATTAAAAACATCGTCGGGACTGTTTTTTTGTTGAGTCTTTAATGTCAGCACTTTTCTGGAGAACAAGTTTTTTTTTCCCGGATGGGAGCCGTCTGCTCCTTCTGAGCGGATGGAGTCATCTCAGGACAGGGCTCAGCTGCTTTTAGAGGTAATGTTTCCTGGGAGCCGTCACTGGATAAGTTAATGATTCAGCGTGGCCCAGGGCAGGAATCAAAATCTCTGCTTGTTGGAAACGTATCTAGGAGAACCTCTTGGCTTTAATGTATAATTCTGATGTCTATCCAGCAGAGGGAGCCCTTATACTTTTTATAGCGGTGTTCTAGCATCCTAGTGCGCCTCGATGCGCACCACAGACATGGCTAGACCCTGTTTAGGGATCTTCATCCTCCACGTCTTCATCTCTTAAAACCAGAGATTAAACTGTCATGCCCTTAGAAATGTATTCTCTCTCTTCATGTATGTTGTAGTAAAGCATCTGAGATTACTTATTATTTTAATTAACTTTAGAGCTAGATTTCTTTTTTAAATGTTAATTGTAATATTTTTCAATAATATTCAATATTTTAATGTTTACATATATGTATATATTTTTTTCTTCATATATATATATATATATATATATATATATATATATATATATATATATATATTTATATATATATTATTATATTTTATATGTATGTACTTTTAAATAAAATATATTATTAAATTTAAATATATATATTGTTTATATCATTGCTAATATTATTATAAAAATAACAAAATTATATTATTATATTATTTAACAATATAATAATAACAGTACAAATGTATTATTAGGATTATTACTATTATTTGTGTGTGTGTGTATATATATATATAATTTATATATAATATTATAATTTATAATAATATTCAGATAATGTTGCTTGTATTCCCAGTCCCCGTGCCAACAGGGATGCCTTTTCCGGCATGGACACCCCAGGGTCCAAGCGCAAGCTGTACAGTGCTGTGCCAGGAAGACATTATGTGGTGGTCAAGACTTACCAACCACTGGCTGAGGGCGAAATAGCTTTGTACAAGAACGACAGGGTTAAAGGTAAATGTCTCTCTAAAATTGCATTTCAGTTTACTTAATTAAACCATATGTTATTGATAGTAAATACCTTTTTTTTAAGAGTGTGTTGCACCAAATGAAGGGAAAAGCTGGTTTGTAACAGGGAGTGCAGTTTCTCCTGCCATATGGAGAACAAGAATTCACAGATTCTGCCCTTCGGCACCAGGCGATGCCTGGCCGGAGCTAGCAACACTTCACAAACAGAAAGAGATGAACTAGAGAGATTTCAGTGGATAAAAGTAAAGACTTCACTGGATAAATGAATCATAGGCCTGATATATAAAATTGGTATGTGTATTTACACACCGGTAGTGAAGTGGTTATAATGTCAGTCGGAGAATGAGCAAAAATAATCTTGAATACTAAAAGAGCTGCATGTATTACAGTCATTTTTCCTGGTGTCATATTTTAGGACTGCACAATATATGCAGTATGTAAATACTGAGAACAGTGTTTTATTTATATTTTTTGCTGACTTTCTCTATAGTTCTCAGTATTGGAGAAGGAGGATTCTGGGAAGGCAGTGCTCGAGGGAATGTAGGCTGGTTCCCAGCAGAATGTGTGGAAGAGATTCCAAGCAAACCCAACGAGGACAGGCCATGTGAGTGTGTACACGCAAATACACACCGGCACACACATTCAACATGTTCTCATTCACTGACATTGCAACTTAAAGGAATAGTAAACCCAAAACTGACACTTCTGTCATTGTTTAAGGGCCGTTTACACAACACTGTGTTCAACTAAAAATGTGCAAACATCTGAAAACGGGATTCAAAGTGCAAGTACAAATTACATGTGTAAATTATAAAAACGCAAATTTGTGAAAAAGGTGACGTAATGAGCATGTGTATAACGCGTTCGGTCTATAGGTGCATCGTTTTTCTTTACAAAGTGACATCACCAACTACTGGCCTGGCATGGATAATGCTGCATCTTTAGTCGTTTTGGCGGATCCGTGTGAACGGGGATCGTTTTAACAACGTTGTCGCCTGTACGCGAAAAATGCAAAGGAAAACCGTTTCTGTTTTTAGTACATTGTTGTTGTGTAAACACATTTTATGAAAAATACCTGTCATGTTTACACTGCCCCAACAGACACAGACAAACACTGATTAAACATGTTCAGCCGGGTGAAAACCAACCCCATTAAATAGTTTGTAATAGTTTTAGTTTTATTTAACAATAACAACACTTTTCCAAACCCATGTGACTTTCTTTCTTTAGTGGAAAACAGAATCACACTGTTCATCAAACAGTTCACACTGCTCTGTTTCATACAATGAAAGTAGTCCATACCGCTTGAGCACTATATTCAAGATCTCCTAAAGCTGTACACAAAAGAAATGAGAGAACCAATGGTGGCATCAGTGACGTCAAACTTTGCATGAAGTGCCTTGTTTTCGCACAGCATATATTTCAATACCTCAGAGCTGAAACGGACTACTTTATGATACTTTTACTGTCTTTTTCTCGTTTTTTGGAGCTTGACAGCCCCTGGTCACCATTTACTTTCATT
Organism: Phoxinus phoxinus; assembly: GCF_949152265.1. Taxonomy (NCBI): domain Eukaryota; kingdom Metazoa; phylum Chordata; class Actinopteri; order Cypriniformes; family Leuciscidae; genus Phoxinus; species Phoxinus phoxinus. The sequence goes on from NC_136900.1 coordinate 14,557,069, forward strand.
GTATTAAAAGGAGCAGAATGAACATTCTGCTAAACTACTTCTTTTGTGTTCTACTGAAGAAAGAAATTCATATGCATTTAGAACAACATGAAGGTGAGTAAATGATGACAGAATCTTCATTTTGGGTGAACTATCACAAAGTGTAAGCTTCAGATAGTTTGTTTCTTCATATATTACACAGTGAGTGGAAAACAACTTATCCCCTTCCTCTTATTGTCTTTTTTCACTCTATTCTTCTCCAGTGCTCTGATAACCCACAGAATATGTGAGAAGCCTTGCGGCGATAGCAGGCTGTTAATTCAGTTAGTGTTCATTTGCAACTAGGCCACAAAGCGCACGCGTGTCCACCTCTCAGATCAAATGCTCGAGTTCATCTGTCAACCATAGCCGTGGATGAGCACCTGAGAAATTGTGCATTATTTCCAAATTGGACAGAGCACAGAAATGCTATTAACAGCAATCATAGCAGCTCTAGTCCAAATGTTTGATAAATTTAGATGATTTTTTTTTTAGTTGTGAGTACAATCATTGGCTGTTGTGTAGCTGTGGTGTGCGCACTCAACATTCACTGTGCAAATTGGCAGAAGGGGCCAGGGGCAACATTCTGTTGAGAGTTGTTATTTTGGGCCAAATGAATGCCTTCCACATCAGTGCAGCTACTGTGCGTTTTTCAGCCCTGTATGTGTGTGTGGTGCAAGTGTCATAGAGGCGTTTAGATTTCTTCATTGAAAACCATCCGAACCTTTACAGTGCACGCATAATTATTATGCAAGTCTGATCATATTTTTTTTCCTTGCGTATTTTACCAATTCCAAACCACTTCAGTCTTAAAGTCCACGTGTAGTCAATAATTGTATCTCTTAAAACTCATCTTTGATCAGCAAAATTACATATATAAACGTTTTTTCCCTTAATTGTCATGCCTTAAAATAGCTTGAATGTAACTCTACACCCTTGCCTCATTTAGTATACATGGTTATATGAATATGCAAATTATCCCCGCCTCCACTCACTCGCACCAGCTCAGAGATTCACTCGTTGATGAACACATGTTGACGTGATTGGTTACAAGGTAGTTTGTGACGTCAGAAACACATGCAATTTCAAACCGCGTTTTTGAGACTGTCTTTGGTTCATTGCAGTTTTAAGAAGAAAATACTCAGCCATGGTGTTGACTTATGAATTTGCACATGGTTTGTCTTAAAGCATATAAAATAAAATAAACTCATAAACATATAAACAACTTTAAAAACTTGATTTTCATAACTACTATTAATTTTGTATATAATAATTTATAAGTGATATATAATACTAAACTATATATAATGTTGTAGTGCAATTCTATATAAGTTGCTAAATTGAGGACCATTGGACAAGAAATGCTCCGGTTGAGAAGAAAAGATATTAACTGCAAAAGTTTTCAATTATTAAAGTGAAGAATTCTCTGTTAGACCAAGAATTAAACCACAGTGTCACAAAGTCTCCAGTGCCACCATTTTCAAGAACTTTCTGCAACCTAGAGTCTCCAGAAGTACAAGGTGTCTGGTTCTCTGAGACTTTGCTAAGGTAAAAAATCTTGAAACATGACCCCCTCTTCAGAAGAATCACATTGATGTGGTTTGGAATTGGTAAAATGTGTTAGAAATATGATCAGAAGAATATTGACTCGCATAATAATTAGGCATGCACTGTATAACAGTAACAGTAAAAGGCTTTGCATTGTATCGCACTTGACATAATTACACACAACGTAATTATCCGAATCCTGTTGTTAATCTACAGTCACGCTTTAGTCTAAAATCTCAATGATAATTCTCTGCTGTGGTCCAGATTGTTGGCTATGACCATGTACAGTAAGACAGCTATTGGCAGCTACATGAAACAAATGGAGAGCTGTTCACGACAGCATGTGGTGAGCAGAATGGAGGTGTGGTGAACGACAGCTGTCATTGGCCAAGAGGCTTTGGCCCATGTGACTCGGGGAGAGAGTCTGGCTGACTCAGCTCTCAGACTGTAAGATCTAAGTTCACCCGTCATATGATGGAACATGACATTTGCCTTGAGGTTGTCCTGCTGTAAGTGCTTCTGCATCTGTATGGCTAATTGTTTTGGTGAACTGAATTGTAAAAAAAGGTTTCCTTGCTGCTGTCGTTTGGATAAACTTGTAGTCCCACCCTAAACTCATTCTATTGGTTGAGCCAGTGTTGCTATGCTTAGTTGGTTTTATTCTCAAATAAACGGAGCAATGTTTTGAAATCGATTCAATGTTTATACTTTTTAGGGGAATCTTGGCCTACATATAGTTGTCTCTGGGTACAAGAAAGTATTTTAACATCGCAATATGACAAATCACCATTAAAACATATGAAACGTATGTTTCAATAATTCTTGCGTAGTTGATTAGTAAATTGGTTCAATGACAATAAGAACGTCTACGATAAAGCTTTTTACCATTTTCAAGAAAGCTTTTAAATTTTATGCCTCTAATAATGTCATGTGGTGTAACCATCAAGTAAAATTCCATATGATCATTTAATAACGATGTCATTATTAAAAGGTTAAAGTTTTTAAAAAAAAAATCCAAGGTAAAATGCAATTCATGAATAATGAATTCTTAAATATTTTGTTTTTGTGAGGTTGTAACATGACATTGTAGAACCTAAACTAACCTTCCCAACTTATCTTATATTTTAATAAACTTATTGACCTTTACAGACATTCATAAGGGTCTGCAGGGGTCCTCGCTATGATATCATTTACTGTTTTTTATTTTTTTGCCCCTTGTTTCTGCATATTGGTTGCATCACATGACTTTGTTGGTCATACATTAAAAACAGGCTCATCATTAAAAAAAAACATTTTCATCTTAGAGGAGGTGTTTAAGCTATTGTATGTGTGAATTGCAATTTAAAAAAATATATATTTGAATAAATATGAGATGCATGTCACACCATTGACCCAAATACGTTTTTTCTGTGGCGAAACTGGGTCTTTTGCCTTTATCATTTTATTCCTCATGCTATAGGCCAACAATTGAGTTGTTACAACACATTTGATCAATCAGCACACATTTGAGCAGTAATCTGAAGTGAAAATGCTTGCTATCTTTAGTATAAGTGTCATCTGAGGCGTTTTGAAACCTCATCCATGTTGTAAAAGGAGCAGGATGGCAGCGCGAAAAGGTGAGAAATGCTCCGTTGTGACGGGAGGCGTTTGGTAGCCTTGAAATCCATGGCTACTACAATGCATGCTATGAGTGAAGAGCTCACAAAGAGTTGCAAGGACAGCTGATTTCTTACATCGATTCACGCAATAGTCATTCAGTTCCCATGGCGATGCTCTCAGCTTTATTTTATTCACATCTTTTAAAGAATGTTGCCCAAAACGCTCTTATTTTTAGGCAAAATGTAGCTAAAATGCATCACATACCCATCCATACACTGCTGGATAGCCTTGAAAGTTGACGATCTAGTGCAGTGTTCAAAATCGGATATGGTTAAATCCAGCATCGGCTGGTTAGCAACCGCACAAGTATTCTGCTGAAGTCTCTTGAACCTTTCCGAGCAACACTCATGCACATTCCTGATTGATATATTTCCATGGAAACATGCTCTACACTGTACAAACCCTGTTGCTAAGGAGTGGGCCTTGGTAAGATTTTTTTTTCTCTTTTTGTGGCATCTTTTTTTTTTCCTCTCTCATACACTCTCTCTCCCTCTCACGGCACTGAGAACAGAGCTTACATACCATCTTTTCCACGGTTCTCTTCTCCATGTGTGTGGTGCTGATGGTCAGCTCTCACCCGAGCACTCGAGGAGACGCGAGAGTTTTTGGAGATGGGAAGTTAGGCATCAGGGCCCGTGGGATCGAGAAAAGTGGTATTCCCCCCTCAGGCAAGGAGAATTGAGTGTTTCTCGGATTGACTCGGGGGTTGAACTAAAGGGGACCAATGGACGAAACTAGCAGATCCAGGAAGAAGGTTCATTTTGGAGGTATGTTGATTTGAGGATGTGGCAAACTCAGGAGGTTTGTGATGAATTACGGATTTGCGTGACTAATAATTGCATGTTTTGCTCTGCGCGGATGTTTGCATTGTGGACAGTTGTGTAGGAATGATAAGTCGTAGTCTGTTGCCAATACAATTTCAGTTGCAGTTGTTCGTGGTTTTTGCAGCACAAGTGAGTTTGTTCTGAAACACTTTTTGCTTTTAGTCTTTTCAGTTGCGTTTTAAGGTAATTGTGCATGCCGATGACTTGTAGTGACTGTGTGCGTTTCAGAGGCACTGAACAGTTATTGTTGCAAACTAAGTGTATTAAAATGACTATCCAAAAGGTAATTTTATGATCTAATTCAGTTCTCAAACATGTTTTAGCTTTGTCAAAGCCAACAAATCAGGTAAACTAGTTTTATTCATCGGACTCTGAGTGAGAAACTGTGGTCAAGTTGTAGTTTTAAAACTTCAGAGTGACTGGCAGAATATTATAGTTATGACTTTTTTTCCAGTGGTGTGCTCTGACGCTGCTGTGAAAGTTTTGCATCCTTCAAGTCTTACTTGCTTACTATCTTTATGAATTTCATCAAGTAAGCCGCACAGCAAGTTACCCCTGGGGTTTTGAAATCCGGTGTTGTAGCAACTGTCATCGCTGCTCGCCCTCACGTCAAAAAGACTTTTTTTCCTCACTCTGTCCACAGAGGAACAACACTCATGTCAAGTACGTGTGGGTCTGCGTGTACATGCCAGAACTCTTTTTGTTGGAAAGACGACACAGCTGCTAAAGGAGAAACTGACAGGGTGTTCCATTAAGATGTGAGAAAGAGAGATGGCACTTAACACGGTGGCCATTTTATTCATCCTATTAATTATAACGTCTTTGGTATTACATTCCCCTGCTCAGTTACAGTATGCATGTAAAATCAGGTATTGCTCAACTGCATAATGCACAACCTGACAAAACACATCTATAAATGGTAATGTCAAGGCTCAGAGTGATGATTCACTTGCACACTCAAACGATTCAGTTTTGGTTTATTAATTTCACGGGATGCATCATAGCACGTCCAGTCTGACCTCAATATTATTTGATTCGTTTTTATATAAATGGCAAAAATGAAAGCCAAAAATAAGTTGTAGGGTGCCAAAAGCTTACTTTTCAAAAATTGCCATTATTCATATTTTTAAGCCGTATTTTAATGCTCTGATTGTTTTTTTTCTTTGGTAATGAACACATGCATTTTAACCTCTTTAGATGGACACATTTTGATCAAATGTTTTGATTAACCCAAATGTTCATAAAACCGCATTTTTATGTATTTGAAACCACTGACATATGGGGAGGACATCTTACATTAGCAGTCACAGGATAGAGCGGATGTCTCTGAAGAATTGGGCTGAATCTAAACCTCCTTTTGTTTGAACATCAAAACGTTTCAGCTCAACAAAGAATTGAGCGTCTGTAACTTTAACAGCTAACCAGTGAGTAGGTTGGAAGGGGAAAGTGTTGAATCCCACGCAGCCTCCTGACTACTGATATCATCGTGTATCAACAGAACCGCAGAGGACAATACAAATGGTGCAGTTTTCTGAAGCTGCAGCCTGCAGAACAAACTCCTTGAGAATCTCATTAATGGATGAATATGTGTATACGGTTGCTCGGTATCTTTATTATCATCAGTTGTGCCCCCTTTAACGTTCATACAATCTTAATAAGTGCACTTTTGGGGCCGTGCTTAACGTCAAGGTGATTTGATTGAATTTGGATATTAATCGGCTCTTTGTGTTTGATCCATTTGTACGAGTCCTCTGCGGACAGTTGTTTTAATGTCGTACAAACATGATGCCATAATGCAGCGTAGACATTTAATCTCTGCGACATAAAAAAATTATCTTCATTAGCTTTGTTGGCTCTTATCCTGGTTCCTTTCATAAAACGCAGTCAATATTTGGCCTTCCTGAGCTCTCTCGGAGGACTAGTCTAGTTTGGCTCCATTATGGGCCAAATGGTCCCTGTCTTCCAAAGGGCTTTTTATTGGTTGCAATTAAATGTGTAATGTGGTATAGTTAGTTTAGTGCAGAATTTGAATTCACTGTTATAATTTATGGATTCATTGTTAGCTCATGGTGTGTGAGTTTTTTTTTTGCGTCATGCTGGTATTGATTTTCAGTGACAATCTGTATGTCAAGGTGAAACGGTAAGCACCTTTTGTCATTTATTTCATTATTTTCTGGGGCACAGTTGGTATCGTCGCGTTGGCTAAACGATTAAATGTTTAAAAAATGGCACCTGGGTCTGTGTGACATATGGCACACAGTAAGGCCAATTTGTTACTAGACAGCTTTTTTCAGTGCAATTACGTAACCGAACCTTTACACCGAACAGTCTCTCTTTATCACATCTGCTGTACTTCTCAAAAATGCTGGTGCTTATTTTTATTCTTTTTGCACATTTTATATTCCGCGTGAAAGTGGTGATAATGATGTTGTGAAGTGTTCAAAGTTCGGTGGGTTAGTGCTTGAACACAGTCACACTAGAATTTTGGTGGAAACTTTTTGTTTATGTGTGAAAATAATACGTAAAAAAAGAATTTTATGGCTCTTTCTCAGTGGCACAGATTCTGACCACTATGCAACATTGAAATATGACATAATTGGAGTTATCTAAAGTAAACCTCTGTGAATATGTCTTCACAGATGCCCGGGCGGACCGGTCAGAGAGAAGGAAGCTCTTCCGACACTACACTGTGGGATCCTATGATAGTTTTGATGCATCAAGGTATGATCAAACATTTTTCTAATCCATCTGACCATTGTTTAAAGTGTGTCGGGTTCAAGGTCAGCTAAGCTGGTGACCGGGGCCTTGAGAGACAAGAAACTGGCTGGAATAAACATTCCAGTGTTGTCGTCATCATCAGGCCCACACGGAATTTGCACTGCCGGAATTCGATAGGAATGTCACTCACAACGTTATACAGAATTTGCTAAACAGATGAATAAACAAATAAAAATGATCCCATAATTTACTTACACTCAAGCCATCCTAGGATTTTATGACTTTCTTCTTTCAGCCGAACACAATCAGAGTCATATTTATTAATATTAGAGTCATATTGTTGGCTCTTCCCAGCTTTGTAATGGCATTGAATAGTGCCTGAGTTTTTGAAGCTCCAAAAAGTGCATCCCTCCATCATAAAAGTAATCAATACGACTCCAGTGGGTTAATAAAGGCCTTCTGAAGTGAATTGATGTGTTTTTATAAGAAAAATGTCCATATTTAAAACTTTATAAACTATAATCACTGGCTTTCGGCAACAGCCGTTGGCATTCACAAGAAAGTTACGTGGTTTTTCGCGAGAGGAGTCTATTCTCACATAATCTTACGCTACGCCTACGTCATATGTCGGTTCAGAGGTCACACTTCCGCGACTGTCTCATGAATGCGCGTACAGCCGTTGCCGGAAGCCAGTGATTATAGTTTAGTAAAGTTTTAAATATGGATATTTTTCTTATAAAAAACCCATCGCTTTGCTCCAGAAGTCATTTATTAACCCACTGGAGTCGTATGGATTAGTTTTACGATGGAGGGATGCACTTTTTGGGGCTTCAAAAAACTCTATTCAATGCCATTACAAAGCTGGGAAGAGCTAGGATATTATTTAATACATCTCCGGCTGAAAGAGGAAAGTCATATACACCTAGGATGCCTTGAGGGTGAGTAAATTATGGGATAATTTAAATTTTTGGGTGAACTATTCCTTTAAGCAAATTGATCATTCTTACCACTAACACATTTTGCAGATTTTCCACCAGAATCACAGAAAATGTGAGGAAAAATCTGCAGGTTCCATCTGGGCCTGGTGATGGCCTAGTTTTAATAGTTTGACGATAGATTTACCTAAGCCTTTAAAAATTGGCCAGTCTGTTTTCAAAATCCCCCAAAAATATATATAGAATTTGCATTTTACTTACTCAAAAACAGATCATTTTCTGGATTATTAATCTACAAAGTATGATCAATTAATAAAAAAAAAAACAGATCATTAATTAATTATTCATGGCCAGAGATAGCCTATATAATTAATACTTGTTATTGTCAGAGTATCAAAGGGCAGCACAAGTCATCCATTTACCTGCGCATCCATTACGCAAAAAACATAATTTCCCAAAACTTCGGCACCTTACTATCATTTAACACAAAGCGCCGCACAAGCACATTGTTATTCACAGGGGAAAAATGGTTTGAAGAGTGTGAAAACTCTTTAAATGGCCGGTTATGTAAGCAACGCCTGAGCTGGGGTCATCACTGCGTGATGCAGACACTCTGATGGCATTTAAAAAAAAATCAGCCTTTTGACATTATGATGTCATAATATGTGGCTGTGAATCTGCACATTTGAAATAAACTGGCTGTCTTTGACAATGCGATTTTAGCTACAAATCATTGGTTTATTGTGGAGGTCTAGTACGGCAATAAAATAATGATTTCCAATCCTATTTTTATTTTAAACGAAAACATTATTTTAAGCAATTGAACTCTAATAACCCTGCTATTTAAGTGTAATATTATTTCTTATTTTTTTTAAATGTTGCTGCACTATGAACTTTCCACATTTGGCACAGGGTGTTAAAAGACAAAAAAAGAGACAGATCCTCTCGCATCCGGCTACCATACTCCTACCCAGCTGACACACCCCTCTCTCGGAGCTGGTTGTCATGGAGACAGAGAATCCATGGCAATGCAGTGCAGGCTACTTCCTGCTGCAGGGAGCTTGAGTGACAGGCGTACAGAAGGACGTAGGTGCTTTTAGGTGAACTTGACACAGATACACGTATGATACCTGTTAAATGTGTCAGTCTTTTCCAGACACGCCGATTCTATTCTCCAGATATTATACATTTGCAATGGATTCCGGTGTCAACTTTTCAGCAGGATAAGACTGAATGGATTTAAGATTTAAATAGCTAATCCACATTGGCGTATACACGTATTGGTCCGTGATGGACAGCGGCCTGAATGTGTTGTGTAGGAGTCAACAAAAGGTGTTTGGAATGAAATTACCTCACAGGTATAAATACAATTATGAGCAAATAATATTTCCAAATTGAGCCTCTTCTAACAGGCCAGGATATTAATGACCTTGTTGCTCTGTGACATCGCCACAGTGTCCCCTTCAAAGCAGATTATGTTTCCATGACAACCATGCATCATTCCTCAGGAGTCAGCACTCTACCTTTTGAGCTCGGAGCGCTTTCATTATTTCAGTGAGACTTTATCTTATAGTTTTAAGACTGTGAGGCAAGTTGATCAATCTTGCGATCAAAGCGTAAGCCCGTTTTGTTAATATGCCAGCTAAAGTTTTTATGGGATTATTAAAATACCTTTTTGGGTGCATTAATCAAACTAGAGCTGCTGACCTTTAGTGATTATTTTAGGGTCCAATTCATTCTAAGGACACAGTCAAAATGCAAGGTTCAGTCAAATGAAACGGCGCAGACCACGATCCCATTTCCTGATATGAATAAAGTTCATGTACCAGATGGAAATGAGACTCCAGCTCTTTGTGAGAGCTGTCTGTGACGTTGCAGTTTGAGCGCTTCTGTACCTATTCAGGCTTGATTTCCAGGACTGGATTTAATACTCCATCTAAAAGATGGCAAGCCCTCTTGTCCTTCAGGGAGAAGAGAGAACATATGCTTTTCATTGCTGTCATATTCAAACTGCTTATCTATCTCTAGATATCTCTGGTGCCTTCTAACACCTTCAGTAATTGATCTGCTGGTGCGAGGCAGGAGCAAACACTTGTGTCACACAGATGTTGTGCTGTCATTCGGGACAACCTCCACCATAGTATGCCTACTTCAATTATCTCCAATAATAGACAAATACATACATTTTCAGTCAAACAATTTAATTAATAAATCAAATTGCATTTGAAAGATTTTTGAAAGGATTTCTTTGTCCAGAATGTTATATTCTGCTGCTTTGTGTTAAAGGAATAGTTCATCTAAATGCATGAATCAGAATGAATGAATATTTAATTTTTATACATGTTGTTAGGACCAAATTTTAGATTGAGTTTATATGCCAATAAAGTCTATGAAAAGTCATTAAAAAGTCTGTGTAAACACTTTTGGTTACACTTTATTTTAAGTTGGCGTACGATAGTTACATTGTAATCACTCAAATAAGTACTGAGTAATAGTAATTAACTACATATTTACTATAGAGTTAGGGTTAGGTAGGTTTTCTTGTAATTATGCATAAGTAACGTGTTACTACGTCACCTTAAAATAAAGTGTTACCACACTTTTTGAAACTATTGCATTTTTAATGACTGATTTTTATTTATTTATCTGTGATGTTGAAATCTGGCATTATCTTAATTTGGTGACAGACTGCTGAGGGCATTCAATGCAATTGGATTGGATTGGATTCTAAATATTTATTATTCAAAAAGTGCTAAAATAATGATTAATGTTAGCGTTTTAAACACCAGAAATCAGGATCGTTAAATTCTTCTCAATTCCAATCAACAATGGACACATACAATTATTTTTAGTCGCGGGTTCAGTTAAGGCAGTGCGCGCGCACACATGCATAGTGCATACATTCTTCGTCACTCTTTCGCGCGCTCTCTTTCTCTCTGTGTCACTGTAAACTCTCTCTCTCTCTCTCTCTCTCTCTCTCTCTCTCTCTCTCTCTCTCTCTCTCTCTCTCTCTCTCATACCCATTTCTCCAAGATTACCGCTCATGTTTTCCTCTGGTGATTTTCATCCTTCATCTGGCGGTTATGTCTCGCGCTTACGACACGCTATCTCGCCGGCGACCGGGCCCTGCCTTTCTTAACCGGTGTCACAGCTTCTTCTTCGACAGATAAAGCCGGCGGTGAGCTTTTATCAACGGTTACAACTCTCGTCACATCGCTCTCTTCGTCGCAAAAATGATTAATTCCGCTCAGCCGACGCCTGTCAGGATGAAGCATCACTCCGCGCGCGCGGCGGTTGCGATGATGAGGATGATAGGCTGTAATAACGGTCGTTATGCGCGGAATTTTCTCCACAGCGACTGCGTTATCAACGAAAAGACGGTCGTGCTGCAGAAGAAGGATAACGAGGGATTCGGGTTCGTTTTGAGAGGGGCGAAAGGTAGGAAAAAAGACGGACCCCTCGTCGTCTCCGCCGCCTCATCATAACTGTGTAACGTTATCACTTCATGCTTTATACCCTCGAGAATCAAACGGTGTTGGTCCTTCATTTCACACTATTTATTATCCCTCGCTCGTGTTGTCTTTTTTGTAACCCCTCACTTAACGTCATTTCTGTTGATTTCAAAGCGCGTCATCGCGCGCGCACTTGATTTGATGTGTCTGCGTGGCTTGAGCTGCATGAATTGCATCCATGTCAAGAACTTCTGAATTAATGCATCTCTTGGTGTCAGCGTGTCCATCACTTGACTGCGATGAATTTAAGTGGGCTTGTCAAATCTGTGAAGTGTAAACACAGACCCCCCACCCACTCCCTGCTCCATGTGCTTGGCTTGTGTTGGACTGCATTAGGACTCTCCTGGCACTTTGTCTCCAGGGCTTCCTGACACTCCAGCTGTTTTTTTTTACTGTGGTGAAAGTATTTAATTCACTTGTAAATCCTTAATAAAAATGTTTGTAAATCTGACAAACCTTTATCTATCCGGTGCATTAACTACTTGTGCAATAATTAACTTACACTAAAAGTGCTCCCCCATCCACACCTGCAATGCTTTTAGTTTATACACATCTAGTGCACTACAGATCCCTTGAAGTTGCGAGTGGTGCACTGTGGCTTTTTTCTGCATCAGCTCATGCGATGCCCCTCGTTCTGTCAGGCTCCAGACCAGTGCTTCTCCCCACACTGTTAGCGGTGACATCCATGCATGCATTTTCTCTGGTTATATAAACGTCCCAACTCCTGCATTCATTTTTGATTTGGTTGGATGGATGCATTGCAGCTTGCATCATGTATCATCAGACCAGATGCTCTTTTTTAGCCACACTCATTATCCATTGGGCTACCAGGCACTCATTTTCATAGGAATTTAACTTTTCACATCATCCTATGTAAAAAGTTTATTTTCAGCATGTTTTTGAGTAATATCAAGCTTAATCATGGACTATTAATGAAGTACTATATGTATGTATATGTGTGTGTGTGTGTGTGTGTGTGTGTGTGTGTGTGTGTGTATAAATGTATTGTAGTCCAATATTAGGTTTAATCTGGGTCCAGTAAACTAGCACAATGTCTTTTGATCTTCACAATGTCTTTCCTCTGGTTCTGTCTTATCTGGCTTGGCCTGGACTTTTAGCGGATACCCCCATCGAGGAGTTTACTCCAACCCCGGCATTCCCTGCTTTGCAGTATCTGGAGTCAGTGGATGAGGGAGGGGTGGCATGGAAAGCTGGCCTGAGGACTGGCGACTTCCTCATTGAGGTAAGAAAACGATTGGGTTTCCATAAGCTTACAGTTGTTGTTTTTTTGGAATGATGCGGAAGCCATTGCTTGCTGAAGGGACGGAAAGGTCCCTGATCAGCTGAAAAGAGTGATGTCCAACCCATGCAGGGGACTTCATCTTGAGCTTGCTGCTGAATCATTCACACGTTAGTGCAAACAGGAGAATGTTTATGCACAGTCTGAGCTTGTGAATATGAGGAAAGGTCATGGTTACATCTTTAATGAGACAGAGGAGCTTAGAGACGCAGGAGATGAGCACTCCTGGAAAAAGCTGTTAACGCATAGAGGTCTGTCCTGTGCAGAAACTCAGTTTCCTGGTGTCTCCGAAGCTCTTTGGTCTGGGTTGCATTTAAAAGGCTAACCTTTGCATAGGCAATCTTGCTTATCTTTTTTTAATTCTCATTTTAATGAATGGGGCTGTAACCTTGACACTCTGAATTCATTCGAAAGTTGAAAATGTCAGGCTGGTAATCACCCATCATTACTCTTTTTAGAAGTTGGGCTTTGAATTTGATAGTTGTCTGAGAGTGATCTTGCATTTATTGGATGTTGTAAATTTTTAATGCCTCTGAGGTACTCTGGATTTGTAACCTGCCAAGTCAAAAAAGCAGCTAAGACGGTTAAGAAGTATCATGATAAGGGCTCAAATTGACTATTTAAGTTCTTACCCACCCTGTGGTTATCACTAGATTACATTTTGTTTTGGTTAGTGAAGTGATATTATCTTATTGGTATGGCTCTATAAACTACATATTTTAAAAACCGACTTGTTGTTGGTGGGCATAAGCAAGCGCTATACCTTAATCAGGTTGGGTTTATTTTATTCTCAGAACATGTTCTTGTGATCAGAAATACCTTGATGAAATTCAATAAAATGTCTTGAGGTGTATGCAATCCTTCGAGAGACCGATATTGCACAAATACTTCTTAATCATTTTCTTTATGTGATGTTGAAGGCAGTTCATTTGTTGCAAAAGTGCTGCTTTGATGGTTTAAAAAAAAGTTTCTTATACTCGACAAGGCAAAATACAATAAAAACAGTAATATTGTGAAATATTATTAAATATTTAAAATTGTAATTCATTCCTGTGATGGCAAAGATGCATCTTCAGCAGCCGTTAAGGCCTATTCACACCAAGGACGATAGCTAACAATAAAGATATATCGGTAGTTCTAAAAATAAAAGAATAACAGAATAGTGTGAAAGGAATATAAAAGAATTGGAGAGTCCAGTGGACAATTATAATGATAACGGCACAGAGAAACAATATTGTAGGAATTAGGGGTGGGTGATCTACGGGTAGACAAGATTAACCGGTAGAAATTTCTCAATGGGTAGAGACTATCATCTCTATCGTGGTTACACTCACGTGACGTACCCATGCCACGCCGTCACGAGCTTATTATTTGAATGCGTACCTTGCAGTGTAAAAACAAGTGATTTTAAATCGTTCTAGCGCAATACGCAGCGGAAGAGGACTCATTTTGGTATATGTGTGCACTGTTTGAGAGATTGTTTCTGAGCGATGTGACATGCGCGACATGAAGCTGCTACTCATACGTAAGCGTCAATACTCGTGCGTAAGTTGAGCATTAATTCTGAGTTGTTTTTGCCACCTCATTGGGCTTTAATGGTCAAATACACACTCATATGTGTCAAAGTGCCTGCCTTTGCGAGTATCCTTGTAAACACAGTTGTTTGTCTTAAGTGAACGTAAACAGTTGAGAAAAAAGCACGTGTATCAGTAGGCTATATTAGATCAGTGCATTCAGTTTTAAAGTTCCGGAATTCAAATTTATAAAAGAAAGTGCACTAGCATATTTTGCTTCAGTACACAATTTTTTATTATTATTAATACATATTTTATCAATATAGGCAAATAAAACGTGATGTGAAAAAAGCCTGCGAGACCATGGTAAAATTGTGTTTGGTCAGTTTGGTTATATTCTACAGTAATTGTAGGCCTACATGTTTAATGAAAAAAAAATATACAAAAATATCTCTCAGTAATAGGGTTGGGCAAATAGTGCCTGTGTAGCCTATCTGATATGAATAAAACACGTCAGCAAATATATTTGAATGGATTGTTATTGCTGCTTCCATAGACACCATTGTGTATTTTTTACAAACTATAAATGGATTGTTTTGCTATAAATTATATGTATTTAAAGGTCTGAAACCTAAAATAAACATTTATGTGGTATATGACAAGGACTGAGCACGTCCGTCTTTGGCTCAGCGCCAGCCATAGCGCAAAAGCACAGCTTAAATCTGGCAGTTATGTCATGTCACTGTACAATCGCTCTTTAGTGGTCAGCTGCAGCAGAGCATGCCAAAATCAAAATTTCTGATGAGATGTAGAGGAAAATATCTAGTGGAAAATGAGAATGTTACATTACTCGCACGCTATTGGCTGGTCAATGGGAACTGCACGAACCAATGGTAGAGCGGCGTAACTGCGCGAACCAATCGGTGCGAAGCCCACTGTACTGAGCAGGGGAATCCCTGGGGAATTCCAGGGGAAACCGCCTATAAAAGATACTGGAATTGCCATGGATTCAGGTTTTTATCGACTGAAGTGTCGATCGCTAGGGTGCTAATTTCCCACCCTGGTCCATTTCATTTGTGTCTTTGTTCTATTGTAGTTCTGTAGTGCCCTGTTGCTT
The DNA here is from genome assembly GCF_949152265.1 of Phoxinus phoxinus. Taxonomy (NCBI): domain Eukaryota; kingdom Metazoa; phylum Chordata; class Actinopteri; order Cypriniformes; family Leuciscidae; genus Phoxinus; species Phoxinus phoxinus. The sequence goes on from NC_136900.1 coordinate 14,572,214, forward strand.
GTAATTTGTTTCTTTGTTCATATTTTACTCATTTATCTGTGACTGTTTACTTGTCTTTAGTGAGCTTGACAGTTTTTATTAACTTGTGTTTGTTAGGCTAGTATTCGTTAATTTATTTTATTATCAATGTTGAAAACAGTTGCGCTGCTTAATACTTTTTGTGGAAACCATGATAAAAAAAATTCTGTGTTCTTTGATTAATAGAACAAGATTATTTGTAACATTATAAATGTATTTACTGTGATCTATTTAATGCATCCTTTCTGAATAAAAGTGTATGGATGACTAGTCGACCATCCAGTCCATCCCATTATAAATATGTAACGATGATAGAAGTTTATCTGCAAAACACCTGTCTTGCCTCCTCCGTTCTGACTGACCACAAGACATGAAAAGCATTGGGAATAGCGTCCTCTTTTCTATGTACATCAGCAAAATAGGTTCATTTGCATGCAAAATTCAAGAGAACACTCACTTTGTGTTTAAGCACAGAGAGCAGATCCAAGATCTCCGCACCGCATGAAAGGGCCGAGAACGGAAGAATATGATTGGCTCTCATGAGCGGCAAAGATTTCATGAATTATTAGCTCCTTACGGTAATCCAAGTCTTAAAGTATCTAAGCCAGAATGTTTCTATGATAGAGCAATGGGAGCTGCATTTTAATGATGTCATTTTGCAGGAAGTTTAACGTGCGTTACCACTATGTTGAACTAATGACAGTTTCCGTATCACAAAATGATGTATCCAATGGGTAGTTGACTTACTGCAGTGACACGCTATAAACATACACATATAAACGCATATAAACGTCTTTTTTTACCTAAATTCTTGATTTAAAAAAAAAGTTTCACTCAACTACTATGTTGTGTATAAAATATACAACATAAGTGTAAATAAATGCAATATTGCATTCTAACCACTTTTATGGCGCTTTTCCACTGCATGGTACGGCTCGGTATGGTTCGTCTCGCGGAACGGTTCGGCTCGCTTCGCTTTTCCACTGCGTGGTACGACTCAACTCGGTACGGCACGGTTCGGTTCGCTTTAGCTCGGTTGCTTTTCCACTGCAGTTAGTACCGTTTCAAAGTGGGTGGGACTGATCGTTAATAGTTGTCGCCTCTTTGTCCCTAACGTTACACTGTTTGTAGGTCCGGCGGCAATCAACGAGAGGAACGTCTGCACCTCGTCCACTGACCACGATTCAGCCATTTCTTTTTTGATTTTTTTTTAACTTATTTTGTCAAGTAAATACTCTAAAAACAGGTGCTACCGCGTTGGCTGTTGTCTGGCTATTTAAATCTAGCGGGTTTAGTGTCTCGTGTTGCAAATACAATGACGCTGAAGTGACGATTCTGTCTGACCAATCAGTGATCTGCAGTGTTTATCACGTCACGTTTAGTATCGGTACGGTACGCTTGGAACCTCAACAGAGGTGGTACCATTTAAAGCGAGCCGAAGCGAGCCGTACCGTACTATGCAGTGGAAATGCGCCATAAGTGAGCCGTACCGAACCGAGCCGTACCGTACCATGCAGTGGAAAAGCGCCAAAGCGTGCCGTGCCGTACCGAACCGTACCGTACCATGCAGTGGAAAAGCGCCATTAGAGGTGACTTTCAGATCAAAATCCTCTGACACAATGTATTTGTGTATGTAAAAATACGCAAAGGTTGGAATAACATTTCGAGAGCAAGTGTTTGTTTATATACATTCATTCATCGTCTCTTTCCCCCCTGAATACAGCGGAAACCATAAACACGTTTTAATCGTCCAGTCGATGATATTGACCGTCAGTCCCTCAGGAGCCAAGCAAGCTTCACTGCCCACATCAGGTTGAGATGCTGGCGTTTTGCTCTCTCACACTTTTGGTGTACGGATGTGTCAGGGCCCAGGGATAATCAAGCCTTATAGAGAAAGCAAGGCAAAGCTCTTCCAAAGAAATCGACCTCGTTTTACTTCACAATTATGACGAAAGCTTTCAGTCAATCAAATATATTTAAAAACATATATGTTTACCTTCTGTGAACTGCACAGGTTCTACAGCACAGGTTTAATAGCAAATAATCTTAAGCTTCTGAGAGTCAATGAATTAATCTTATTTCCTAAAAGAAACTGTAAGAAACTAAAGCTTATGAAGAGCGCTAGTGATCAACCAGGAAGCTAAAAAATAGAATGATGGATTTACTGAAAATACATCTACACCCACTTGCCCTTGGTGTGTGGGCACGAGTATCTCTCTCTCTCTTTACTCTCATCTGATCGCATTTGTGCATCTTACCCCTCTTCTTTTTTCTGTATATAAGATCTAATACTGTATCCCAGGGCATGAGTTATCAATTCCATAAAATAATCTGTTTACTGACCCATAATACATTTGCAGGGCTCACCAACTTCTATAAAAAAAAAGGAGTCCAAGCTGCTGGAATATAATGGATGTGGCGTGTAATGGCATGTTTTTAATAATTAGGCTATATCAGCTCAAACAGGCTATTTCATGGATGTAGGATGTTTGTTGATACGATTTGCACATGCATTGCATTTACATAACACCTAATCTGACACAAAACGCGTCTCCTGCTTTAAAACTATTTTAGTGGTTTAAACAAGCAGCAGCACTGAAGTATTTCTGGTCCTTGTGAATATTTCGCGCTGTCATGCTGACGGGGTAAAAAAAAATGTCTTGAATGTCATGAAAATATGTAATTGTGGTTATGTAGCTCAAAAAATTGCTAGCGTTGAATGTGATGGCCGGTTGATGGTTGGACATCTCTCCTCGGCAGTAATGCTCTCTCTCCAGAATGTTCTGTGTGCACAGAGAGAACCAGCAGGGAGGAAGTCTGTGGACTGTAGGAGATGCCTGCAAGCGTCCTCATGGCCTGATAACCGTACAACCTGTCACCAAAACCTGCTCCTCACCAAGTATAGCGCAGTACATAGTGTTTGCTCTGTGACACTAAAAGAAAAAGTTAGCTTTTTAACGTTTAACAACGTTTACGGTTTCCATTTTTAAGCGACATGTTATGTTTTACATCTTGGAATAGATCTTCCTATTTTTAATATTTCCAAAAATAACAGAATCCAGTGATGTTACTGACCTTCTTCATGCGTGTGTGTGATGGTCCCGGTCTCATGTTGTAACACAGAGCAACGGTCGCCTAGCAACGACACCAGCATTGTGTCTGAGCACAGTGATGAAAGCGAGGTTTGAGGTTTTTTTTTCCCGTCGTTGGAGTGCAGCACTGGGCCGCATGTAAACATTTATTTTCCTGTTTGTATTGATACAAAAATGCACCTCCATGATGGATTCCAATACCTGAGTGCTTGGATTTCAGCGGCAAATGACTCTACATGCTAGAAATTAGCTCTCATGGCTGTTTAGGCATGCATTTATCTGCAATATGCTACTGTATATGATGGTTTCCTCCTGAGAGGCTGGCTTTCGTCATTCCGTCTCTTCAAGCCTGTTTTAGGAATTCCTAAGCTGTGAGATGATTTTTTGACATGTTGATGCTCACAGGACTGATTTCTGGAGACCAGGTTTCAATTATGGTATGGAATAGTAAAATCATGATACTTTTTTCTTTTGAACTATTTCATAAAAAAAAAATTCCACACAAATATTAAGCCACACATCTGGTTTCAAAATAGATAATAAAAGAAATGTTACTTGAGCAGCAAAGCAGCATATTAGAATGATTGCTGAAGGGTCATGTGACACTGAAGTAATACACTGGAATAATGATGCTGAAAATTCAGCTTTGATCACAGGAATAAATTGGGTTACACTTTATTTTAAGGTGTCATTGTTACAGTCACAGTGTAATTATATATTTAAGTACTGAGTAATATTAATGAACATCATGTACTAAAGGGTTTGGGTAGGATTAGGATTTATTTATACATACATTTTTGTTATTACTATGGTAATTACTATGGCTGTCAAACGATTAAAATATTTAATCGCGATTAATCGCATTAATGTCATAGTTAACTCGCGATTAATCGCACATTTTTATCTATTCTAAATGTCTCTTGATTTCTTTTTGTTCCATTATTTTTTCTCATTTTAATGCTCTTATCAACATGGAAAAGTGGATCGGCTTGCTTTGTGCAAATGTTTTTTTATTGAAAACAACATACTGTGTTCAATTTCACACTAACATTCTCACTTGGAGCAAATAATCTCTCACACAATGTAACACTGTCCATCAATAAAAGGGTGAAAGAAATACTGACGAGGTAACGTTACTGATATTGACGAGTGGGCGTAGAAACGCATCAGCGGTGTGTGTGCTTGACCATCGAGTGGTATTTCAGACTGGACGTGCCGCGATGACAGCTCAGTTCACAACGAAACAACACACAGATTACTTTGCTCTTGTCAATAGAACCATTTGGAAACTTTTTAAAAGTAAACTTTACATTCAGAATCTTATTGGCATCCATTTCGTCGTCTCGCGCTCATCATTCATCCTCTCAAAACGTAACGTTAAAGCGGGTCGCACACCGGACGAGAAGCGCAGCGCCTCGTATTTAAAATTCGAACACATTATTCTCTATGAGTGTACACACACCGGCGGCGCCATTCTGTGTTTTTATTGCTGGCCATAAACTGAGAAAGCGTGCGTCCGATGTGCGATACGAGTTGTCCTAGACGCGGCTCGGCGCTGCGCTTCTCGTCCACTCTTTGGCCGGTTCGCATCGCAAGCCCAAACAAGTGTGTGCGGCGTGCCTGTTGTTTTGTTTCTGGTCTAGCTAGATCCACTGTGGTGTTGTAGTTTTAACAACGTTACTAGTTGTTGCAAAAGCATGTGAAAAAAAATACAAAGTTTGCTAGGCGTTAATCTCGCGATACAAAAAATTTACGCTGTTAAAATGGGTTTACGTTAATAACGTGTTAACTGACAGCCCTAGTAATTACATGTAACATGTATAACAAGGACACTGTAAAATAAAGCGTTACCATAAATTGTAATATTTTATTCACAGTATTACTGTATTTTTGATCAAGAAACTACTTTCAAAATCAAAAAAATCTTAACAACCAAACATTTTTGAATGGTATTACTGTGAATGCTAGTGTATGCAAGTAGATGACTACTTTTAGGAAGTTGGCATGTCCTCCCCAGTGGCGTAGCAGAAATGAAGGAGAGCCAGTGTATATCACATAAGCAATGTGCAAACTTTGCTCTAGAGTTATGGGAGTGAAGAAGTCTCAAACCCCAGTCAATTATTCACTACAGAAAGTGAAAGTAAAAATCTGACGCTGCATTAACGGTGCATTCTCTCAGAGACGATGAGAGCTGAATCTACTTCAACGTGCTTATATAACAGTATATGACTGTCTTCATTTATTTTCTTAATATTTCTCTTGTGACCCATGAGTAGTGAAAAAATTAAAAGAGAAGTATTTCATGTTTAATAAGTTGTTTTTGAAAGGAGTAAGCTAATCTAATCTTTTATTTTCTTCGCAGCGCGTCGGTTTTGGGGTGATCCGCTATAAAATTATTGCGGGGCAAATTAATTGTAATATTAATTTAATAATAAAAGTAGTAGTAGTAGTAATAATTTTACACATTAATTGGAAATGCCAAATCCTCTTGATAAGGCCGATAGCTGTGCCCTGTGTGCCCGTCCACTACGCCACTGGTCCTGCAGTGTGTCATGCTTCATCTTAAACATTTTTAAACAACATATTTCTAACTCTTGTATAATTATTATAAATGCAGCTATTCTAAATCTCAAAATAATTGATATATTACATGCATGGACTATTTGTACTTTTAACATTCATTTGTCGTTTATTAATAGTAAACTAGCAAATAAGGCTAAGTATGCCTTCATGGTCAAATTTATACATTCATATAAACCTTATATATCGTGACATTAAAAAAATAAGTTAATGGTTCCACCCAAGTATAATTTGTACTATTTGATTCAAGAAATACTGTAGTATGGTGTCCACAAAATATGGTATTTGTATGGTAAACCTAGCATATTTTTGTAAGGCTTGCACTATGGATATTACAGTGCGTAAATGCATCAGGCGTCCATCTACTTCCTGTGTGGATAAGGGGACAAGGATTTAAAAAATAATAATAATAAGTGCAGGCAGTCGTAGCAATAAGAACATTTTTAATTATTGTCAGAATAAATACTTTCTAGCCATGAAAATATTTGACAAACTTGTATTTAGAAATGTCATGGTAATAAAATCGCAATTTAATACAAGTTGTAAAGTTTCATTTAACTCTCTCTATTTGTGTCAGGACACAGCTGGCATCCAGAAATGCTGTTTACAGCATTTTTATACTTTTTTTATTATTATTCCAAGTGCTGTTTAGGCAGCCTCTTTATCTTTAATGGAAATTCTATAAACTCTCAGTGAGTCTTTCACACTATCTTGTGTTTAATCTCCTCAATAGAAGACTTGACCACAGAGGTCTTATCATGTAACCCTTCTTTAAGTGCAGGCCAGGCCAAGCCGATAGCTGTGCTGCTATCGCAGAGCAATGCAGACAGGAAAATGGATGAGGCTTTAGTGCGTGTGTGTTTGAGTGTGAAGAGTACAGATCCCCTGTACTCTTCGTAATTATCCCCACTCAAGACAAAAGAGCGCCCTCCTTTCTGGAAAGTACCAAGAAGAGGGAGATTTCATTTGACGGGATGGAGTTTTATCTGGGCTGGATGATTGCCCTCTGACAATCTTCTGTAAATCTCTAAATCAGGGCAGAGGTGCAGAGATTGCAAGCTCTCTAGTTCGTATTAGAGAGTGTGATGTTGGCGCTGGGTCATGTTTAGTAATGATAGTGGATTTGACGTGGGGATTAAGAGATGGGAGCCGTGTGGATTTGTTGAGTTGTATGATGTTTTATTAAGGATGTGATTTTTTTTTTTGTTTGTTTTTGTTTTTTAAATTATCATCAGCATTGGACTGGTTAGGCTGATTTTGGGAGCACATAATGTCAGGGCTTATTTTTTTTCCAATCCGAACAATGGGCCTATATTTTTTTACAATTATTTTATATATTTTATGTTTATGCCATCTTACAAAAGTATTAAATGGTTATGCATACATCAACTGAACATATCTAATGCCTGATTTTGATTGAAGCATATACAATTTGGAGATAATTATTTTTAATTAAAAATGTATATATTATAATGACGTATTTTAAACATCATATATACATATATAAAATATAAGATAATATATAAAATTAAATGATCTAGTCATAATATAAGACAAACCTTTTCTAATTTTATGATGTTTCTGTGTTAAATATATTGGATATCTGATCTTTTAAAAAATATTTATTACCTGGGCCTAAAATTAACACTCGCCAAGCACCAAATGTGAGTAAAAATCGACGTCGGCGAGAGTATGAAATTGTGTCAATCGCTTGTTGGCCGTTAACATTTTTATGAATTCTTTATGCAATGTATTGAGAACATGAATGTGAACAAACGTGAAAGAAGCTCAGGATGGTTGATGGGTCAGTGCTGCATCGTCTTGAAAGTTTAAGCCTTGCCAGTTTAAGTTTTCACATTTCTTGAGCATGAACGGACATTCTAGTAAACACAGTCGGTTATCGCTTGAGTAACGTAAACAGTCGAAAAAGACAACATGTGTACAGTATCGTATATTGGATTCATGCATTTGGTGCATGTGACAGCAGACTAATATTTCTGCTGTTGTCTGTGTTTTTAATGTTAATCAAACGAAAAAGGACAAAGAAATCCCTCACTGCTCTTGACTGAATAGCCTTTGAAACTTTAATAAAGATTACAGTAAGCTATGTTTAATTTATAAAGTGAAGACTATCCAGTGTTATTTTACATTTTATTACTTTATTCAATGTCTCTACCTGAAAACTACTGTTACTTGTATTTAATTATGTTTTAAATGTATATTAGTTATGCTAGTAGTTTTATTGAAATTGGAATAGAGAATTGTGGATTTTCACTAGTAAAATTTTGGTGTCATAATCATAACTGGCTGTTTTTGCAAAAAACGTTTAATGGCTGGTAAAAAGTTAGTTTTAGGCCCTGTATATTACATTTATCTATAAATATGGGTGCATACATTAGTTTAAAATGTAAATAACATTTTTCATTCGTAATACACAATACACAAGCTGTCCCAAATTTGCTGATGTTTCTAGATTATTAAGGTTCGATATTAGATATGTGACGCCAGTTTGCCAGAGCTGGATGTTTGCATCTCCTTTTTTTATATTTTTGGGCTTTTAATGGAGCAGACCGGGTCCGGGTAAGATAGAAGGTATTGGATTGGGACATGACACATGCCAGGCTTAAACCCAGCTCCAAATTGCATTCTTTTCAAAAACCTGCTTCAAAAACCCTCATAAATAATGTTTTCCAGTCTTCTTGTATAATATTCTAACATTAGTTTAGACGGTTTTTGCTGGTCTGTAGACGAGTGGTTCCTGTTTTTTATGGTCTAAAAAAAATTGTAAGAGCCTTTCCTTGTCCATGCATCCTCACTGTTCTGTTACTACTAGTTAGTGTTTCTGTCTATGTGGAGATACCTGGAGGGGGTCTCCTAGTTCACGGAGTGGCATTATGTAACCACAAGGGTGAACATGGATAGACTGTTACATAATGGCTTAGTGAGCAAGTATATATATGAGTGTGTGTGTGTGCGTGCATGCACGTCTTGTTTGTGTCAGTAAGTGCATGTGTAAAAAGAGTGTGTGTGTGTGTGAGTGAAGTACACATCTTTATTCTTCTGGAAGTGACCAGATGTGACACAAAATCATCCTTCATGAAATATGGAGGTCCCTGTAGATTCTCTGTCACACAGACACACACTCTCAAGTTGGATGAACAGCACGTGCACACACACACACACACACACACACACACACACACACACACACACACACACACACACACACACACACACACACACACACACACACACACACACACACACACACACACACACACACAGAATCTCTAAGGTCCTTGAATAGAACAGCAAGCATAAATTGTGGTGCATCTGGGGACTGCAGAAAAGCAATGAAATTCATTTGGTTTATGACTTCTTTTTTTTTTTTTTTTAACATGTGTATTGAGACTGTGACCAGAACGACCCTGAGCAGAACTGATCTGATTAGCCAAATGGAAGGCTTATCGTTTTATGGTTTATTTCCTGTGTGGTGACTCTGTGCAGAGGATAACCGCCTGCTAATTTCATCAGATTTTAATCAAGTGTGGGATGCTCACCACATGTCACACACATCCATCAGTCAAGATCTGTGTGTGTGCGTGTGTTTTTTATATATCTGTTATTGCACCGTGAAATCACAAACTGTTATAATCAATGATCATTTTAGAATTGCAAATTGGCATTTTGTGTGTTGAGATGTGTATATATAAAAAGAGCACCTCCCAAATTCCAGTTTTTGCATCCTAAGCTGTCTTTAACCTGATTTCAGTTTCGTGACACACAGCGACTCGGATCAGCATGTTTAACTCTTAAAGGAATAGTTCACCAGAAAAATGAATATTCTATCATTATTTACTCACCCTCGTGACACTTATGCTGTTATTTTTCTATATATGTATCTATAGACCTATGACAATATAAACAATTGTAAATGAATGTCTACTATTCTTCTGCTCCTTTATTATGTCAAATTATTTATGGCAAGGAGGAGTTCCTTCAGTAATTTGAAGATTTCTAGAAAGTGTCTATCCATCTGTTATTAATTAATTGTCCAGTTTATTTATATATGTTTTATCTCCCTCCACCTTCTGCATTAACCTCAAGCAGGCTTGATAATGCACTAAATAGATATTGAACCAAATGGATCTGAAAGGTTACTCGCTACTGACCTTTCTTATCCTTATGCGTTTTTTACATTACGTTTGTTTGTACAAATGATGTTACTCTTATCCATTGATGCATATCCATTTTGATTGGTCAGTTTACACATTCTCCCCTGACATTGATGTGCAACAGCTTAAGCAGAACAAATGAATTAATAAAAGAAAAGTTCAAATAATATATATCATTATACAGTATCTGCATCTGTAATTTAAAAATATTACATTTTATTACTTTAGTTGCTTTTTTTAAGGTAGTTCAGCCTTCTTTAGCTAATTCCTGCTAAAAATGTCTACCTCTGCATGCAGGTGAATAAATTCATGTAATTCCTTCATGCTTTACCAAACCAGTAAACCTGCAATGATAGACCGTCAAAAAAAAAAAAGTAATTCATATGATCAGATATGATGCTATAGGTTTTAGGAAGAGTTTTGCTTCCTGTGGTCACTAATAACATAGCTGTAAGAAGTTTCTAATTAATATCCTTTTGTATCTTAAGGGAAAAAAAGAGCATACATGTTTGGAACGACACGAGGGTGAGTAAATAATGACCCAAATTCCATGTCTTTGTATCAAAAACAACACAAAAATCAGATTCCTGTGCTCAGGCTCAGCTTGGTTGGATTTAGCTCTGCTCCGGCATAATGAGATTATCAAGATGAAGTGGCCATGGTGAGATTGTGCTGTTTTGTGAGCTTTATCTACATCTGGTCCCAGCACTTCCTAAATGAGCCCAAATCTCATTACCAGTGTGTGACATGCCGAGAGACTAGAGGTCAGTGAGAATGCTAGGAAATTTGTGCCCATCCTCCTCCTTCAGCGCTCACCAAAAACTAGAGCACTGCTCAAATCTGCACAGAGTTGCGATTACAGCTCATGATTCACAGAGCTTTCTCTCTCTCCTTCTCAATCTCTCTAAATTTACATCATCTGTCATAAGGTCAAGCTCTAAGATGTAATGCGGTTATTTTGTCTTCTTGTGCCTTTGGAATGCACAGTATGAAAATCACAGTAGGGATGTAGAAAAGATAACTGTGATTAACATTAAAGGCTGTTACTTTTTTTGAACATTCCTGGCTCTCCATGTGGGCCTTTCACTCCTGATCCCACATTGATTACGGCTTGCTTTCTTACTTGTGTACAGCTAATTTTATTTAATTGGAACAATTGCAATCTCTCTCTCGCATATGCTCACATACGTAGTCCCTTGCTCTCCATTACGCTCGCAGCATTTATGAATCACACAAACACACACGATGGAATAAAAGGAGCAGCAAAGCTCTCTTCGTCATGAAGACGACTTCGGCTCTCTCGGCTGTTTCCTAGGTTACCCAAGCTTATTCACGTAACCTTTTCTTCGGTAAAAGGCATACTCTAAGATCTCTCCCAAACCTGTCTCTCTCATTTTCTCTCTGCTGATCTGTTTCGTAGTCACGGTGTTTCTCGTTTTGCTAGAGAAATGCCATAGGAGCAGGGGTGTCTCTCTAATTTGCCTGCAGTGCCTTTTATGAGACGATTTATATCAAAGCATATTAACATCTTTATCGTTGTCATTAGTGCTACTTGCTAAGGCAACTATCACTATTGCTATTTCTCTTACTTTAGGTCAGGGTTTGATAGGGAATGACAATCGTAATTGTCAAATCATGTAGCATATTGAGGTTTATTGTAATATTACTTTTCTACTCATTCAGATTTTTGGCTGGGAGACTTATATATATTTTTTCTTTTTTTTTGCCTCGGGTCAGTAAGCTACCACCTAGCAACCACCCAGAACACCCTAGCAACTTTCCTGAACACCATAGCAAGATCCTGGCATGAGTTTTGCACAAGCAGGTGCTACTCAATTTTCTTCATAAAATAAAAAAATCTAGTGTTGTTTCCATGTGGTCAATTCTGTGGTCTAAAGTTGTGAGCTGGTAACTCGTGTCAAATAGTTTTTAGAGCATCTTCAAATAGTTTTGGGAACATGTGCTTCACTTTCATGCAGTACGAATTTAAAAAAAAAATTTTTTAAATGTAAATTGTTTCTCCCTGAATTTAAGTCCAGTTGGAGAATTGGAGTCATTGGACTTTACACCTCTGTTGGAAAGCGATGATGAAAAAAATATCTGGTGATGAATGTTGCCCATATATCAATGATTATCAGTATTGGCAAATCGTCTCTGCTGTAGCTAAATTCAATTGTAGCTCACCAATACTGGCTAGGTGGCAGATTGAATGTCCCACTTAAATGTTTAAACCCCAGTTTGATTTACTACCTTCTGATGCCTTTCCAATGACAGCCCCCTCTGGAATTGTGACCATTTTAGTGAAGAAAATATATAGAGAAAAAAAGGTCATTTTAAAACATTGTGGATAAAATAATGGCTTTGTATATCTGGTTTAAATAGGGCAATTGGGAGATAAATGATGTTTTGATAGCAAATGTAGTAGGGCTGGTGTACTTTGGTGTTGATGCTTGTTCTGTGTCATTGCCAGGAACCATTACAACCCTGCAAGATTTTATAACCCTTCGGGTGGCTGAATGCTCAAGATCAATTTACTTCACTATGATGTAGTAAACCGAAGTTTAGGCTATGCCTATTAAATCAAGATTGAAGGTTTATGGGCTTTTAGTCTGTCAGTTTGAGGCCATATTTATTGTAGTGTACTCCTAAAATTTGAGTAAATGAAATGCGCACCTACACAGTTCAGCTTTTGTCTTCTGATAAAAAATGTACCCAAAATTTGATGACAACGCCTTCGTACACATTTTTGTACTTATGTACAACGTTTTCTAGAATGAGAATGTATCCTTCCCTTAATATCAAGCAAGCAACTAATCACTCTCTTCTGCTCACCAAGGCTGCATGTATTTGATTTTTTAAAAATACAGTAAAAACAATAATATCATGGGGGAAAATAACCTATTTAAAAAAATATTCCAGTCTTCAGTGTCACATGATTCTTTAGAAACTAATTTGGTGCTCAAATAATAGATTTCCTAATATTATCAATTTTGAAAAATGAAAACTACCAGGTACAGTAGATGCTACTGTACCTAGCAGGTACAGAAAACTGTTGTCCTACTGCTAGTTTAATTGCTTCTATTGTTTCTCATTTGTAAGTCGCTTTGGATAAAAGCGTCTGCTAAATTAATAAATGTAAATGAAAATGTAAAAGAACAGCATTTATTTGAAAGTGATTTTTGGGGGTAACATTATACAGTAAATGTCTTTACGGTCACTTTTGATCAATTTAATGCATTCTTTCGATATTAAAGTATTAATTAATTTATTTTAAAAAAATCTTACTGCCTTCAAACTTTATATATATTATAGAAGTATGTATGCACTAAAGGTACTGTAAGCTAGTATCCAATTCTGAACATAGGTATATCCAGCCCAGTAAGATGTACATCAACACAATAATTTATCTGCTGTTTTTTTACAGCAAAAAGCAGGAAATAAATTATGCACAACAGTGCCATTTTGTGACAACAGTACATTTGACTTTTTATTCCTTTGTAAACATCTGAACAACATGCCTAAAAGGCATTTTCATTGTAAAGGAAATAATTTGTAAACCACTGCTGATGCTTAATTGTTCCTCTTTTTATAGGTGAACCAGGACAATGTTGTCAAAGTGGGCCACAAACAAGTGGTCAACATGATTCGTCACGGCGGCAACCACTTAATCATCAAAGTGGTGACGGTCAGTCGAAATCTAGATCCTGATGACACGGCTCGAAAGAAAGGTAAACGTCTTGATTTGTTCAGGGTTTCCCGACTAACTGGATCATGAAGGAACATGTTTAGTCATACGTATAAAAATTAAGCTGACAAAACTCCTTTCATGTGATTCTAACCATTGCTTTCCCATAATGCTAATGTTAGTTTTACTAATCACTGATTTTAATAACGCTTAATTTGTGTTTTTAAGTTCTTCTTTTGCATTCATTATTTAAAATGTGAATCGGCAAACCTTGAATGCATGAGTTGTTGTTGTATACAATGCCTCCCCATGGGAATGCTACAGCCCATGGCTAAAGCATCTACTGTACCTGCTCTATTTTTTTTTTTTTTTTGGTTTGTTGCTATAGCACCACCACCACCACGGAGGGCTCCCTCCACAGCCTTGTCCATGCGTTCAAAATCTATGACCTCAGAGCTAGAAGACCTAGGTAAGCCCAGTCTAGCCAAGCAGAAGCATCTCATTTAATCTCTAGTTTCTCTTAATACTTTTTAACAAGATAAGGGACCATTCACACAGGTTACGTTGCATTGTGTTGTGTTTTTGGTGTCTCATGACATGAGAGCTGCATTTTTAAGACGACATGTCAAGTTAAAAGGTTCAGTTCCATTTTGTTCTGTTACGTCTAGCTGTTTTTAAGCGCAAAAATGTCTTGTGAATGCATTTTAACCTGTGACACTTTTTGTTGTTCTACAGCTACCGTTCATTATGAAATGAACTTTGATGTTGTTTTGTTTTCCTGCATGCTGACCTAAAAGTGGATAAAGGTATTATATGATTATTTAAAAAAAATATTTGTTACAAATTGTATGTACAAATTGTACTGCTGTGCTTCCCTGGCATGCATGTGACTTTGTTATATGTATTTTTTTGAGACAGAGATTTTTGATTATATGGACATTGTGTCCATACACAGTTTTTGTGTAGTCCCTACTAAAGAAAACAAAAGTACTACCTTCACATTCACTGTAAAAGCATTACGCATTTCACCTGAGCGGATCGTTGTTGGATTGTGAAGGATTTATTCTGGTGACCACAGCTAAATCTAGGGTTTGATGGGTCATGCTGTCTTAATTATTAGTAATTAAACAATGGCACAAATGGTAAGCAGTATTACATGCGTATTAAATCCTTATTTATATTGTGTAATCAGGAATGAATTGTCTTTTTCGTCACTTTGTTATATTGGATACTAATCTACTTGTCTTGTGTAGTGTTGAAAAGTTAACTGCATGGATTTGTTGTTGCTTTCCGTCTAAAATGGCATTACATTATGCACAGGTCAATGCCATGTGGAGGAATACTGTGTATTCCAAACGTTGGTTCTCCTCGTCATGTTTTCTGGAAATTATCTCTGAATTTTAATACTTGAATAAAGCTGAATTGTTCTTTTATGTTAAAGCCACTTTGAGGAAAAAGAAGGGTGAGTTTTCCCTAAGCACTCTTTAAATATTTGTCACCTCAGCTTAGCAACAGTAATTATTTTTCTAACACAATTTAGCTTTTTTGATATGATTCAGTGAAAGAAATGTGCAAATAATTTGTATTCTCTCCAAAAATCAAAATTTACCAGTTGAATGGAAGACTGCTTACTGTGAAAACAGACCAAATGTGTTTACACTGCAAAATGCTCCATAAGCCTTTAGCTTCACTTATTGACCCCCTAGATCTCAAAAGTGCAATGTAAGAATATATTATTCAACAGCCCGACTTCTATTATAAAAAGGATACGCTTGAGAAAACAAGAGCCACGAATTTCCCATGCCAAAACTGGCTTCAGATACATGTCCTTGTTCCTTCCGATATAATGGATCCTGCCTACATTTCACTCCTCAAAGAGAAGATAAAATCCTAAAGCTGGACATTTTAAGATAATTTCTTCCTTTAAAGAACTACATTTTAACTATTATCATACGAGGGACCGCTCCAGCTTTAAATCACTCTGAAACAAGACGTTGCCATGGAAATAATGCTGCATATGTTTAATATAGAAACATTCCACCTGCAAAATGTAATGCCATATTTTCATTGTAAAGCTATCACCACTGTTATCAGTGATCAGGAATATGACCTGTGACTGATGCACAGATATACAACATCTTTAGGCTGCTGAATGGACTCCTTTGTCTTATTGAAGACGATATTTTCTAAACCGTTGTACGCATTAGTTTTGTGTTTACATAATATGGCTGGCTGCATAGTACTCCTGCTGTGTCCTTAAAACAGCCTTGTACGTATTAAGTTAATCAAAGAGAGTCATAAAGTGTATATATCCATATAATGCCGAATGAAGAGGTGTAACTGTGGCCCCCTATAGTCCTGGCATTAACAAGCTTTTTCAGATATGTATGTTCAGCACTTGACCACTTAAATAGCACCCAAGTGTAAAATGTATTGTAACTAGGGATGCACGATGATACCGGGACAACATCGGTATCGGCCGATAAAAGCTTAAAATGACCATCATCGGCATCGGCCGATATGAATATTTCTGCCGATGAGCCTTGCCGATAGGGTGGCGTGTTTCCTATGCGCAAGTGACGACGGTGAACGTAGCATGAGTGCCAGCAACTTAAACTTCCAACATGTGGAGGCATTTTGAGCATGGGCGTCAGTTTGGTTTGAAATGTGCTGGGGACAGAGACGCATTCGGTAGTGCATTTTCAGAAGTGCTGGGTACAATGACGCAATAATTTTTTTTCTCTTTCGCTCAGGTCATGTTTTAAAAGGCGATGTCCTTTAGCTTACTAATGTAAGCTCTCCAAGCTACTATGCTCTCCACAGAACATAAAATATTCATTTTATTAAATTTTTCGTGTTCGCATTACGGACGTGATAGTTCTCGGTTATGGACGTGACTGCTCTGAAATCATCTCTGAAAGACTGCAATAACTTCCTCAGAGACCTCAATCAGAAAGCACAAAGCCTTTCTTTAAAGTGAATTTCGTTTTGTATTAATTGTATCTTAATTTTAATCAATGTTTCATCAACCAATTGCCTGAATTGAATAAATAAGTAAAGCAGATAATATATCACGACACGGAGGCGCATGAACTGGAGCTCGTCTCATAAATTAACCGAAACTCAGCATAGCCTACTTGCCTCACAGACCTGAGAAATATATCGATTATCTACAGAACGCTTTAAATCACACTTTTAAACAGAACAATTCAAAACGAAAGAAAACTATGTAATCTGTATGAAATGTGCATTTCAACATTTCAGCATCGTCAACTTCATCTTTGCAGCCGACACAGAAAAAATGTCTCCTTGCTATATTTGACATATTCATAATCATTACTTTTGCCGGTTCTTTGTGACAGCTTTTAGGTGCGCTGCGCTTCTCGGTGTGCGATACCTCGACTTGTCAGCGACGCGGTGCTGCGCTGCGCTGCGCTTCTCGTGTGCGATACCTCGAGTTGTCAGCGACGCGGTGCTGCGCTTCTCGTGTGCGATACCTCGAGTTGTCAGCGACGCGGTTCTGCGCTTCTCGTGTGCGATACCTCGAGTTGTCAACGACGCGGTGCTGCGCTGCGCTTCTCGTGTGCGATACCTCGAGTTGTCAACGACGCGGTGCTGCGCTGCGCTTCTCATGTGCGATACCTCGAGTTGTCAGCGACGCGACACCACGTAACTCTCTGCCTTCCTTGCTTGTGCTATCAGCTGTGCAGGCTCTCTTGCGTGCGCAATCTGCTCCATATAACTGGCTTAAACAGACGATCTGATGGGTTTTAGAAGATTAAATACAACCCGAAACTAAAAACCAGATCAGGCCTCAATTTGAGACCGGCCTTTTTTTATCCAAACCTGTAGCCACACCAGGCGTGTAAAAGAGACAGGCGTCTTTGGGACTCGGTATTATTTGAAGTTTTATGGTATACATCGGTATCGGACAAAATTAGTTTGAAAATATTGGCATATCGAATATAGGCCAAAATCCATTATCGTGCATCCCTAATTGTAACTGATCCACTGAAACCGCGTTCTGAGGTGGTCAGGCACAAATTCTGACCACATTCGATAAAGTTGTAAATGATAATGCTCATTTCATTATCAGCCTAAAAATGCAGATAATGAAATTATAATGATAATACAGCACTACAATAATTATCTGACACAAATTATACTCCAGTCATGCGCTTGGGTCATCTGATTTTTATGATCTTGGGTGCTTTAAAGTTTATTTTCTTATTTTTTCTCTTTTAATCCTTATTAGCATAGTATACTGTGGGAATGTTTCTAATGTAGGGAAACACAATACCTCAATTTTTTCTGTCAACATGACAGAAATCGTTTTGAGTTTTATAGTTTGATAAATGATGCAGGGAAGTGTGACTGTTAGGGCTGGGACGGTTACCGCATTACTGCAATACCGCGGTCACGTGACGCCTACTGCGGGTCTGAGCTTGTCACCGTCATCACCGCAAAAAAAAAACATTGGCCTGCACATGTGTACACGTTGTGTCTAATGACATGGATTTATTGATTCTAATGACATAGATTATGTCTAATGACATTGTGTCTTTCATGGATTCAAGGTTTTCTAAACAAAACTTATCAAAAGATGGAGCAAATCCGACCTTTCGCGAGTTGGGGATCGCAATGTTGTCCCATGACACATAATAACATTCCATTCTAGAGATGCGCAGATGGGCTATTATTTCATCCGCAAGCAAATCACAAAACTCATCATCCGTCCTCCATCCATCCGCACCAACGTTTTTTTGACCAATTTTTAAAGTGGTTTACCGCTAATTTCTTGCTTTTTAACCGCGGTAAGAAAAAATCCATACCGTCCCAGCCCTAGTGACTGATTAAAGCCATTAAAGCCAATTAAATAATTTCCAGATACGAAACATTTTAATGCCAGGTGTACAGGGCGTGTGTGTGTGTGTGTGTGTGTGTGTGTGTGTGTGTGTGTGTGTGTGTGTGTGTGTGTGTGTGTGTGTGTGTGTGTGTGTGTGTGTGTGTGTGTGTGTGTGTCTGTGTCTGTGTCTGTGTGTGTGTGTGTGTGTGTGTGTGTGTGTGTGTGTGTGTGTTACCAGATTCAGTCTTTGACTTTTATGCTAGGAAATCAGATTCTGAATTTCCCTTTCCTCCATTTTTGTGTAGATGATCAGCTTTCAGATAATGAGGGTCTGAAGAAGAGGATTGTATTTCAAGTCACACTAAGTAATCATCCCATGCATGGGAGCTGTCAAAAAAAAAAAATGCTAGCATGTTGCGCAGTGGCCGTTGAAAGAAGTGCTAAGATTTCTCCAGGAAGCGCTTGCACGGCTTTGACCTTGACCATTGTCGTTGTATCTATTTCTGTCGCCTTTCTTGCTCGGTTTCGGATCCTTGCTTGGTTTTGGATCCTTGCTTTTGAGGATCATGTTAGAGGAAATTAGCAATATTTGATACTGAGTTAAATTTAGTAACTGCTTTCTAATTTAAGATGCTGTTGTCTTACAGATAAAGTGGATGAGGTCGTACCCCCCCAGAAACCAATGTGGGACAACTCAAACACCGATTTGAGGGTGGCAGCGGTCAAACCACGCCCAACTAGCAAGTGTTTTGCTGTCAGCCCTGAAATGAATGTAAGCGTGCCTTGTCTAATGTCCCCTAGAGTTCTGGACTCCTGTGGCATTGTTAAAAATGTTATTGTAGCCTAACTGCAATAACCACTTTTCACAAGTCTGGTAAGACCATTGCCCATGCATGCATCCATGTTATGTAGCCTAGTTATGTACAGGCTTGTGAGTATGCTTCACTGCTTGACATTATTTTTATGTTTTTGTTTTAGTCTCTTTTAATGAAATCATTTCAACATATTATGTGAAGCCTAGTTCAAAAAGATGCTCTGCAAAAGTGCTGCATTCTGCTTGTCCTTATTATCATGTCAGCCTTATTCTGTCTTTTGTAGTCTCTCTGCAATAGTCAGGATGCAGCAGTAGACTCACCACAACAGCCAGGGAGTCTTAGAGGCCCCTTCCTGGGTATACCAAGGGGAACCATACGGAGGCAAACATCTATAGGTGTGTGGTTGTTCAATTTTGTTTTGTTGCTGAAGTAAATCTTTACACAGTCCTTTATTTTGACAAATTGCACAAAAAAATATTTCAGCTCTTTGTAAAATGATACAAATATTTGTTTTACACTCGGTGGTCAGCCCACTCTTGCTGGGTGTTTTTTCACTGATATGACATATTTTCAATATGTAACAGCTGCTTTGTTGTTTCATATTTATTGTTTCCGGATGGTGAATGCACCCCCAGGCTTGTTGATTTCTCCTCTTTTATTCCTTTACAGGAGTAACCGAAGAAGAGAAACAGTTTCTTACTCCTCCAATGTTGAAATTTACAAGAAGCCTTTCAATGCCTGACACATCAGAGGATATTCCACCCCCACCAGCCATCTCCCCTCCATCTCCACCTCATAATAATGCTCCCGTCCCAGCTGGTCGAGGATACGGCACCATCAGATCAGGCTTTACTTCACAGAGTCCTAATGCAAACAGCACAGCCCCAGACAGAGGTGAAGTTGCTGGGTGGAGAGATCAGGGCATGTTTTACAGAGACAATCCTGAACAGTATGAATCCGAGGGGTTCAATCATAGCCCAACAGCCCAACAGAGTCTTCATATGCGCCGTGCCCTAATCCCTGAGAACCCTTACTCGGATGTGGGCAAGATGGGTCAAGCTGGACTGTTTGTGCCCAATAAGCCTGCCAGAAGGAAGGGAATGCTTGTCAAACAATCCAATGTAGAAGACAGTCCTGAGAAAACCTGCTCCATTCCAATTCCGACAATAATAATCAAAGAGCCCTCCACCAGCAGCAGTGGTAAGAGCAGTCAAGGGAGTAGCATGGAAATTGAAACGACCACACCGGATCACCCAGGGCAACTGCGTCCTGAAGATGGCTTAAATGCAGGCAGTCCCTTTGCAGCTGCCATTGCCGGTGCAGTCAGAGACAGGGAGAAGAGGCTTGATGCTCATCGCAACTCCCCATCTTTTAGGTCCACAGATGCAGGTGATGAGGATGTGGCACCTAGACCTGCTCCACGTCTCAGACACTCCAAATCTATAGATGAAGGCATGTTTAGCAGTGATGAGCGGCTGCGTAGGCTTATGGCACCTCCCTCATCACTACTTAGCATCCCTAGAGGTGGAGGCAATGTGACAGACTTCAACAGCCCTGAGCCCACCATGGTAAGAGAACTGTTGAGCACTCGTACAGGACACAGCCCGATCAGTCTACCTGCTCATAAGACCTACAGCTCAGGAAGTGGGAATTACGTTCACCCGGTAACAGGCAAACCACTTGACCCCAATTCACCATTAGCTTTAGCATTAGCAGCCAGAGACCGAGCCATGAGGGAGCAATCACAGCCTCTTCCGCTAAAGAGTGACCTATCCAAACTTGATCTCAATAAACCGCTTTTCATCGACACCAAGCTTAGACCAAATGTGGAGGTTGGCTTCTCAAGTACCGCTACCATGGGCCGTCCCCGTGGGGGTCTGCGGAGACAGATGACAGAGTCCAAATATGAGACAGAATCCAAGTATCAGCTCGATCTGGGCAAGCCTGAGAAGAGGCCTGAGGAGAAGAAGAACATGCTGATTGACATTGTGGATACTTCTCAGCAAAAGTCAGCTGGTCTGCTGATGGTACACACCACAGATGGGGCAAAATCAGAGGATAACAGCTTGTCAGAGGGCGACAGGGATGAGGCAGTGAGTCCCGACAACACCCCTGGGGAGCTTCGCGACCCCAACCAGCCAGCTCCCACCAACCCCCCAGCTCCCAAGGCGCTATCAGCTGCTCCACATGGCAAGACCATCATAACTGTTTGCTCAGTGGATGAGCCTGTCAAGTTGCCCTTCGGCATCCCTCCACCTCCCTTGGCCTCTGTCGACATTGATGAAGAGTTTGTGTTTGCTGAACCCCTCCCACCCCCTCTTGAGTTTGCCAACAGTTTTGACATTCCTGAAGACCAGGCGGGGACTATAGCTGAACTGCTCAAACAGAAAGCAAATGGTACAAAAGGGCCTTCTCTTGCCCCCTACTATCCCACATTAGGTGGTGGAATTTCTGAAATCAAAAGACCAACGGTCCTTACAAACTGCACACCTCCTAGCTTTCCTCCTGGGCCACTAGAGCCCTACGAACAAATCACTGACTCGGGCATCGAGGTTGACAGCCGGAGCAGCGGTGACCCCCAACTGGAGACCACCAGCACCATCTCTACTGTGTCCAGCATCTCCACCTTGTCTTCTGAAGGAGGTGAGACCCTGGACACGTGCACCGTCTATGCAGATGGACAAGCCTTTCTGGTGGACAGGTCTCAGATCCTGTCCAAACCAAAACCTAAACCTGCCATCAAGAGCAATGCACTTTACAAGGATGCTTTGCCAGAGGAGAACGTGAGCTCTTTCAGAATGCCCTCCTCTGTCCCACCTCTGCCCCCTGGATCTATTCCACCAGAACCCTTGAAAACCCCAACGCAACGAACCTCAAAGTTGTGGGGTGACCCTCCGGAGATGAAAGGCCCCCATGGTCCTGAAGCCAATTCAGTTCTGCAGCATGTTAACAAGGACAAAGCACCAAAGTCAGGGGAAGCATTAGACTCTCCAATGGGATCCAGGACTCACTTCGGAACAAGGTATGCCCTCTTTCCTTCCTGTATCATAGGCTTACATTTAGGCTCTCAGATTAGTGTGTGTGTGCTCTGCTGGAGAACGAAAGAGTTGCCTAGCAACCCAATAATGAGAACAGCCTTGAGGACGAGATGAGCAACGTCAGTGTGATGATGAACACAGACCATACCACAGAGGAAGGAGGTATGTGTGTTGTTACAGCATGGACCATTTGTTACTTAGTTGTCACATCACCCAAACTGCTCCCATAACATATCTCTAGATTTTCTTATGCAATCTCTTAAAGGCTTTTATATTTCATTCTTAAAAAAAAAAACATTTAGGGTTATAAGGAGTTCTGACTTTCAGAAAATCTACTGAGCTGCCTTTTTTTAATGGCTGCATCGTAACTGAAATGGATCCTCATAAGTTTGGAATTTCGACTCCCAACTGATTCAGTACAGGTGATGCGAGAAGAGCGGCACAATACATTAAGAATATGTATTATTTGCACTCCCAAGTTTTGGATTAAATGTAAACATTAAACAATTTGATCATTTCCTTTCAGTATTAACTATTGTATGAAGAGTTTATTTAATCAATATTTATCTGGTGTCTTTCACCATTTTTTTTTGTTTTTTTTTTACTGATGATTCCTACAGAGAACGCTCATTTGATTTTGAACCTTATGTGTAATATATTTTGCGAAACATCAGCAATTGACTTGATTTGCATTTGCAAAGGTTGAGTACACCAATGGCTGCCACATTGCACAGGCAGTGGTTTGGCATCGACATGGAGTTCCAAGTCTCATTCATAATTGAATGATGTTGTTATTAACAGACCAGAGAACTGACCCTAAAATGCACTTGTAGCCCAGGCAGAGCGCTATGTTTAGCACACTGAGCGAAGATGGGTTTTTTCCTTCACTATGAATAGAAAAAAAAAATGTACGGTAGATTAGCATGTTTGTCTGTACCATTGAACTGAGGTTAATCGTAAGCTATGGGCTGGACGTGTATTTTGCATTATTTTAATGATAATTACCGGTAGTCATGTATGTAACAGTAAATGCTGTCGGGACACTTTTTTATTTAAAATCAGCCAAAATAAAGTTAATTTCAAATCAATTCTACCATGATGTTCCAATATTTGACTGTATTTTTTATTTTTATTTATTTTTCAATGAAAAAATAATAGGCTTAATTCTTTTTAGATGTACAGATCTGTCTTGTGTCTCATCCTTAAAGGCATCTTTCCAGAGGAAGTTTTTTGATTTAGATCCACTTGAGTCTTTAAAGTTTTGGACACCTTAAATTTAGGACACCACAAATTGAAATTAAAAAATGTGTGGTTGTATCAGATTTTATAGAATAAAATGTGACGAAGTAAAATAAAATATTTTTCACCCAGGCTTTATTACTCAGAAGTTTCACTCATATTATCACTCATATTTATATAATGGAGTTTGTTGAGGAGAGGTGTGGTATTAGTTTTCTTTGTCATTTGACCGATTTTAGTCTGGCGGACAATAAAACAGACAAAACATGAGCCATAACAAACAGACTTTTAACTTGGATCAGTAAACACCCAGAACACCATAGCAACATGTAAAACACCGGTCTTAAGAACTGTCAACCACTTTCAACACCTTAGCATCTTTTGCAGGAATATAGTTTTACATTCTCCCTCAAGTGTATTGTTTTCCATCTTAATACATATTCCCTTACTTTCTTTCATTTTTGGCTTCACTTTTATCCTTCTGTCTTTGCAGAAATCAGGATGGTGTATCCCTCATCTCAGGTACACAGCAGAACACCACCGTTACCTTCACTGCCCAGCCTGGCCCCAACGTGCCTGCCCCGTCACCGTGCCGACAGGCCGACAGCCTGCCTTCCCACCACCACACCCCGAGTCCTATCATGTCCCCGCCAGACTCTGGTCTCAGCTGTGCCTCTTCCCTCCCGACCTCGGTCACTTCCCCCACCATGACGGATGTCTTTGGCCTGCCCACACCACCCCTCAGCCTAGGCACGGGGCGTAGCCGCTCCCCTTCCCCGCTCACCCTCATCCAGGCAGCGTCGAACAAGCCCTTCGCCACCAAACCCGTCCTCATGTGGAGCAAGCAGGACGTGGCTGACTGGCTTGAGAGCCTGAACCTGGGCGAGCACAGGGATGCCTTTATGGACAACGATATCGAGGGCAGTCACCTGCCCAACCTGCAAAAGGAGGATCTGATTGATTTGGGCGTGACCCGTGTGGGTCACAGAATGAACATCGAGCGGGCGCTGAAAGTCCTCTTAGACAGATGAGACTGGGCGAGACGTCCTCATCAGGACTCCACGCATCTTGTTCATAAGCTTCGTTTTCCCTCTACCCTTATTTCAGTTCACTAATTTGAACACTTTGTTGTCCTATCATGCTTTTTGGTGGATTTTAGGAACTGACACATCCTGAAGAAACTCAAGCATTCAAAATATCCACGTAAGCACAAACGGTTCCCTGCGTTTCCGTTCCAAGAGCTCCGGCACCAGAGAGGACATTGAAGCCAACACACTGTATGGAAACTACAAACATGAGCTGACTATCCTTTGGCTTTTAAGGACTTTGGCCTCCTTTGAATGCACTGAAACCAGCAGAGCTGGGGATCCATTTTCTATATTTGCTAAGACAATTCTACAGAGAATATTTCTTCAGGAAAAAAGGGAACCTTTGTCTATGTATCAGCTGCCTATGAAATAAATATCTTGCTTTTTTTCCCTCCTAAACCTCTGACCAAGAGGTACATGAATCTCTGAAATGTGATCGGCGGGCATTTAGATGTCCCTCAGTTCATTTGCGGACAGTCCTAGAAGGGCCGTGGTCACTTGAAAACAGAGTTCAAATCTCCCTACGTGCGAATAAACGCAACCGTAGCAAGCAGCAGGTCTCTCCACCATCTTGAATCTTCGAGTCTTGTAATATGCTAACATTGGATGTTTGTCTGAATGATCAACAGGATGCTCTTTGGTCTTTCTGAATTGTGGTTTACTATTTGGTGTCTTCCATGCAGTAAGGAAGTCTGCGGCATTCCCACCAACATTTTATTTGTATCTTCAGTCGACTCTAGGGTGCGCTGTTGCTAGTCAGTTTTAATTTCCAGTTTTATTTGAAATAATGGATCTTCACAGGAACACACAAGATCTGTACACTGAAATACCTAGATTAAGTTTCATGGATGAATGGAAATTAACCAAATTAAAGTAGAATTTGACCGCTTTGAGTTGAACTCTGACACAATCACTCTAAAAGGGCCAGTATGTATCTGTCTTTCACTTTAAGTGGTGATTTTTTTTTACTTTTTCTTTTTTTAATGTATTTATTTATTTTTGAGTGTAATGAGAATCATTTGATTGTTGGGTGGTAAAAAGGAACGTCCACAAAACTACAGGAAACCTCCTTAATCTATACATATCAATGTCGTCAATTGTAACAGACACAGGACTTCATATCGATAAATTGTTATATTTATTTCAATTTTTAATGAAATTTGATTTGGACTTTTTAGTTTTGTTTTTGCAGCTAAACCTACAACCATCTACAACAAATTTAAGTGGTTTCACAAGGTGTAAATTCTCACTGTCCTGTTTAACCAAAACTTGTCCTTTTCATTTTATGTCCTGCAATCCTTTTGCTTTGCTCAGCAACTGGGAGAAATTATGATTTGTTTATTATGTTATTTATTTAAACATGTAACTGCAATGTGTGCCTATCTGTGTTACAATTTGACACACCACAACATCTCTAGATCATCTAAGATTTAGTTGTGATTTTCCCATAGTTTGAGTCTCGTTTCTCAGAGATGCATCAATTTTATCTGACTTAAAA
Organism: Phoxinus phoxinus; assembly: GCF_949152265.1. Lineage (NCBI taxonomy): Eukaryota > Metazoa > Chordata > Actinopteri > Cypriniformes > Leuciscidae > Phoxinus > Phoxinus phoxinus. Next base: position 14,598,288 of record NC_136900.1, read on the forward strand.
CGCCATAAAACCCCACAGGTATGGAATCAGAATGATAATGTTCATATTTGAGATTAGAACATCACAGAGACATGAAGGGACAGCCAGCATTATTACACATTTCACCTTCAAAGCACTGTGGGTAACGTCAGAACTGAGGGAAATGGCGACAGATTTTGAGAGTGGCTGTGAATGAAATAAAGTTATGATGAACGTTAAAGTATGCAGTGAAGAGATTCAGAAATAAATTATATATGTTTGCTTATCTCTCGACCTTAGAGGAGTTAGAGTAATCATCTCTATATATCTTATTTTAGGAAACAGCACAGTATTTTAAAGATTTATAGAAATATTTATGAAATTTTTATGACATTTAACTCTGATATGTGGTGTGCCAAAAATCTATGTGGTATCAGTTAAGAAGCAATACACAAATTTAAAGAACACTGTTTGGTCTTTCTTTGCCAGTATTCCACAGTACAGTATATACTATTATGAAATGAAATTTACATATAGGTCTCAGTGAATCAGAAGATATGAAAAATAACGAGATAATGGCTGTCACCTGCTTCTTTTAGACAATGTAATTAAAGAAAGAAGTAAAAATGTAGATTTGTGTGGTGTGTATACTTGACGAAAAACTAAACGAGCACATATTTCAGGCCACTTACAATGCGGTCACATTTACCATTGAGCCGCGAAATTTCGCCCGTTCTGGAGTTTCGCGTGATGGCGAAAAAGTTCGTGTTCAAGTTAGTCGCGCGAATTCGCCGTGCTTACCAACAGAAAGCTTGTGTATGGGCAGTGCTTCATACATTCCTGGCTACTAGTGGACTTTTTTGGCCGGAGTAATTTTGCTGAAATATCGCCAATGTGACCGCACATTCATACTTAACGATACCAGAAAACAGGTACTTTATATTTATGGCAAAAATGACAGCACTGAATCGTTGTCTACGCAGAATCCAATTTTAAAAACCCATTTTATATGAAGACACGCAGGAGTTCCTGCTTAATTACAGCTAGACTACGAGTTCGGTTTCTTCATATTTGTGTCACACACGTGTGAGGAATCCATTCACTTGATCGATGTTTGCTGTAATTTTGTGCTAAACTATAATTCATGGTTAAAATCAAATATATTTTTTTTGTGACTGCACTTTCCTCGAAATCCCTCGACACTCATGTATTTGAAACAACCAAAATTTACGGGACGAATAAATATGATTGCACAATCTGTTGTCAATCTGTCTCACGTAGCTATGTGTTTTGTTTACATAGTTTGTCTCGGGGAGGCTTTATGTAAATTTGTTACATCCATTTCAGGGCTTGTTTTGATTGAAATAAAATCTTCCCATTATCAGCATGCTGTTCTATGCTTTGTCATGACCATACACGCTGTCTTTTTTATGTTTCAATCATGTTAATGAACAGAATGGCCTCTTTATATATTTTTCTCACAAACCCTGCCCTCTGGTGTTCAGTGTTCCCCCCACACACATTGTGCTAGTTATGAAACGACAATGTTTTGATGTGTTTATTATTAATATAATTCTCCATCATAACATGTTTCATGCAAAGAAACAGATAACAGCTGCACAAATATATTTTCCTAAAAACGTGATCCAAAAAAGCAGTATTTTAACAGTTTAGTTAATGGTGAGCACATCGCTTTGAATTTCGTGGCTGAGCTGAGTCTGCAGATCACTCAGTTTCTTCTTCAGGACAGCAAAAGCCGACATGACAATGGTCTCTGGACGAAGTGAACCGCAGGACTCCACGTTGTAATAGAACCTTAATGAGGGGAAAAAAAATTATTTGTATTGACATGCTTTTTTAAAATTAACTATTTCACAATGTTTTTTAATTTTTCATGATGCATATACACTGTCAATTAAATAACATGATTTTGAATAAAAGCAAATGTTTGTCTATGATGAGGAATTTCTTAAATGCGTTGCCTTTATATTTATTTATATAAAATTAATACAAAATATATAAAATCACAATATTGCTTGGACGCAACAAACACATTTAAGCAATTCCTCATAATATAAAACAGAATACTGCAGTTATTTAGTTTTGTGCATTATTAACTTGTCTACATTTTAACACTTTCAAAATATGTGCAACAGAGGGACAATAATTCCATATCCTTATGCAAGTATTAAACTCCCTTACCTTTCTGGCTTGCCATTAGGATCATATGGAGCTTGAACTCCATCCTCTTCGATTTCTGAATATTCACTTTTAGGCCTGAAAATCAAGGAAAGGTACAGAATTATACATCACATTTTTTGACAGTAACTTTTTAGCTCACCATCCACTGTGGCTAGCGGTTTTCCAAATTTACTAGCCACTCTGCATTTTCACTGGACACAATTTTGACATCAATACAATGGGGAAAAACTGACATAGATATTTTTTATATTATCTCATAATTTGGCAGCAGGTATATTAGGCTGACCCACTTTAAGACCTGACACGTCTATTATACTGTTACACATGCGTTTTCTTTCTCAACCGTTTACGTTCACTTTGAACATAACTGACTGTTTGCATGAATTGGCAAGAACGGCATTTTGACATTATATTGTGTATACACACACACACAAAAAATATGAATAAAATGAATTATAAAAAAAATTAAAAAACGGTAATAAACATTTGTGGCTGGTAGTTTGTTCATTTATGTACTAATGTGCCATCAGGTACATAATAAATAAATAAATCGCGTTATCTGCGTTCGCTCGAACTGATCTGCTGAGGGACGGTGAAAGGTGAACACTTGCGCATTAGTTCCGCCCACTGCTGAAGAAGCCGGCAGTGGCTTCTGCTTGTTCTTAAAGGCTGAATAATTCCAAATGAACTCTGTTTTGACTGAAAAATACAGCAGAGAATATAATTCACAATTCTACATGGTATGCAAGACTGAGAGAATGTGTGAGAGAAACAGAGTGCTCTCAGCTAAGCGACGGCGAGTTGGGTGCCTTCACACTACAGTTTACAGTGCGTCAGATACGAGATAAACTGCAATAGTGTGTTTTAAAGACGAAGAGCGAAACTCTTAAGTGCTCAGTCAGAGTTCAATACTTAGCCTCTAACTCAAACACTGGCGAGTGAAATCTATTTATTAGCCAATGGCTAACGCTATGCATTATTTAGTCGACTAGCATGAAGATTTACTCTTATTTTAGAGGCTTGCATAAGAACCATACCATTCCTGTGGAAGTGGGTACACCGTGTGTCTCAGTGCATTGTCTGGGTCATACTCAAACGCCACCCCTGCGGTGGGATTCCACTTGGCGTGTTCCTTGCCAAAACCCTTTTTAGCGTACGCTCTGAGGCGCAGCTCCTGACCCTTCCGCAGCTTCACCAACAAGATGTCTGTGGAAAAACCCCAAATGATGAATGCAAATACATCTGAGTGATTAAACAGAAAATTATACAGAGGAACTGGACCCACCATCTTGCTCTACGTAGTCATTGGGATCGTTGTCTCGACTTCTGGATGTTACCTGAAGAACAAGGTACAGCACATCAGAAAACGCAGTGTCTGTATTTGAGTGTGTGAGGAAGAATATATACATACAGGGATGACCCGGGGGTTATTGGACAGGAGATCTCGTGAGGTCACGTGTCGCGTCTGGTCTTCTGTACATCTTACGTCAAGCGTGAGCTCAACCGAACACTCCGGACAGAAATCATCACATGTGCAGTCCTAATGGGAAACCAAAGAAAGCAAAATGTTACGTTCCACTTCTCAGATTAATGAGATGATTCATATTAATGCATTTAAAGAGTTTAATACATACACGTGAGTACTGCATCTTGTCAACAATGTCATCACTTGTGAGTGGGATTAACCCTATAAAAGACGAGCACGATAACTTTGAGAGGCCACACTTTGCATTACAAGAAGAATAAAATGAAAGAATTGGAAAGATTTTATACAAACGCACCCACTCTGTGTGCAATAAACTCATCATGGAGCACAGAGGAGTTGGCATCGATCTGAATCCAATCGATAGCTGGCAAACAAGCACATTACATCAGATTAACAGATCTAAAAGACAAAGTGCATCATTTAATCATGTAAACACATTATTAAATAAACTTATCTGTATACAAACTATCTAGAAATAAAAACATCTAGAAGAGTGAGATGGTTTGATCCTTACCGATGGTTGGAACTTCTGACATGAACACACGACGAATAGAGTTCGCCACCCTGAATAAAAAACAAAATACAGAAATATTCAAAAACATTTGGTAGGAACAGAACACTTCCTATGAACAATTAATTTTTAATTTTAAAAATTAATTTTAGTCTCCCTTTTTCAATTAATGAGTGAAAATTTGTGAAAAGGGTCAATGAAAGGTGCTTAACCTCCATAAAATTTTGATCATTGGCCTCAGCAGGTCAAACACAGTTTAAACCTTGTTTTTAGTGATTTTGCAATTTTCTAGCATTAAACATGTACATAAAACATATTTGATATAATAATAACGTTACTTAATTTAAAAAAGTGTTAAATAAATAAAATAATCTTTATGGTTTAAATGCGGATTTAATGCTTAAAAATCATGGGACAGCATGTAACTAACCACCATGGTAAAGTGATATCAATAATATTATGGTTCTTATGGTTCTTGCCAGATGCATAACGTTATAACTTACTAGCAATATGCTATAGTGTTTACATGCTGTTCCATACACGCGGTATTTAAAAATATAATATATTTATGTTAGTAATAACACAATAAACATATATTTCAATGTCATTAATATAACACACTTGATTTAAAACCCTAAATGATCACTTCACTCACGCGAGATCCGTGTTCTCGATCACAAACTTCACATTCTCGTCCGTCAGCTCCGTGATCTTCACTGTGGGCTGGTTGGCATACGGCATAGTGAAATTTAGCTCAAGATTAAGACGATAATAAATAAACGAACTATATGTGTGGTCTGTCTTTCATTCAAACCAGCATCGAGCGCTTCTTCAGCACAATAACAAACGACAGAAGCTCATTGGTCACTGGCCGCCCTCGTTCCGTTAGCATCCGGATCACTGTAGTACCACTTCCGGTTAGACATACTAAAGGTCCTCAGAAACCGGTATGCGTCAACATAGAATAAAAGTCATAAATGTCTTTTAGTGGAACAATGCATTGTTAAACCCACTAACTAATTAAGTCATTGTGATATCTTAAAATATCTCGTACAAAAAAAATCATTTTCGTAAGAGTTTGTCGAATCTGCAACATAAAAAATAACAGACTAAGACACTGTTCTGTAAATAGGTTACCCTTTATTTATTTTAATGAGGGACTCGCCAATGAGTCAGACACAAACTGTAAGAACATAAGACTCAAATACAATTTACATTCATATTATTTCTTTTTTCTTTTTACAAATGCAGAAAGTGTGGCAGCAGACTGCAATGTCTGAAAGGAAAACTGTCTCCTCATTGGGCTCGGGTTACGATACAAACAGAAGTATTAGGTATGGCACAGCTGACCCATTTAAAAGTGCTAAGGGTGTGATTATCGACCCTGTATAGTAGCACAAACACTTTCTTTGTGATCATTTTATCATGTTTAGTTGGTTTAGAGTGGGTGAGTCAGCTGTCAGACATTTACACTGCTTGGCCGAGGAGTCAGTGAGTAGAAGACAAGACAAAACAAAGACAGGAACATCAGAAGGAACTCATCGTCTCTGGTTCATCCCTGTTAGGTTCTTCAGCTGTAAGAAAAGAAAACTTACTATTAAAAATTAAATAAAATTAATAAATAAAATATTATGGCGTCAGTGATTTTGTAATGTTCTAGCATTAAACATTTAATAACATAAAAATATTTGTAATATTTACCTAATTAAAATTCAAACCATTTTCAACTAAAAACTGAAAACTTTTTATGCATTTTGGCCTTTCATTTACCGGTACACGACAACGGCGTTTCGGGGGCCTAAAAAAGCAAACTTTTAAAACAGGTATCAAAGTGTAAGTTTTTGAAAACTATAATTTAATTGTCACAAAATGCAAATAAGTGAAAACAGTGGCGTTATGCATGCGTGTATTACGTGTTCAATCTATAGGCATGTAGTGATTCTTTACAAGGTGACATCGCCAACTACTGGCCTGGCAGCAGAATACACTGTTTAGTCGGTGATCGTTTTAACCATAGATATTATATAGAGACTAGATGCCCTATTGGCTGCTGGGCACCGAGAAATACGGCCGCCATCTTAAACCGGTCGTACTCCTAGTTTCGTTGCTTAGCAGCAGTTAGATTCGAGAGCACTGTGGAGCATTTTCCTGTTCTAATCGGCGGACCAGCGCAAATAGGGCCCGGGATTACTTTTCACAAGTACATTTTAACATTACCGTACTTTTGGTTGTATTTTGTGAATAGAATATTACCAGATAATTGAGAACGAGCAAGGATCTTTGATATTACTGGACTGAAATCGTAGCCAGCTAACGTTAGCTAGGCTATGTTTACTGCATCACTCGGCATGGAGAGGTGGGGTAAAGTAACGTTAATAATTACAAGAGCTTCTCGGTTATCAGATACAAGCATTCTGTGTAATACACACATGACGGCGATGCGCAAATCGAGTGTGTTTGTGTGTGAGAGAGAGAGAGAGAGAGAGAGAGAGAGAGAGAGAGAGAGAGAGAGAGAGAGAGAGAGAGAGAGAGAAAGTGTGTGTGTGTGTGTCACAAATCATTATTGTTTCTTCAACTTATTAAAATATCTTCCTTTACTGCAACTATCTGTTTCTGCTTCTTTATCATATTTATAGTGTGTGATTTATAAAATACCTTATATCCTACATCACATTCCCACAAATGGTAGGGAAAGAGTTAATGCTAAAGATAAACTTTCATTTTTAGTACACCGTTGTCCTGTAAAAGTACCCTTAAGCATATTTTATTTTATTTTAATCACTAAAATACCATCAACTTGAAATAGCAGACTTGGTATTAGGGGCTAATTTAATTTTTTTTGCACTAATTTAGGGCTAATATATTTCTATCTGGAAATTGTATTTTAGCATGGTTACCGTAATTGCGGCTCCCATGAGTCCCTGAACCAAGGCTTCTCCTGTGGCTTGCACCTAAACCAAACAAAGATTACCCAGTATATTAGTAATAATAGCTGATCACATTTTGGGAGCGAAATATCACAAAAAATGGCAGTTTAGTCTGTCTTTCATCAGTTAACCTGTTTAGCCGTGTTCGCCATGTTAACTACATCCTTTATGCGATTGTCGAGGAAGTCCCATGTCTCTTCAAAGTCAGGAGACGAGTCCTGCACCATCACCAGCTCTGTGGTGTTAAAGATCCCGGTCAGTGCCGCCCGCCGCGTGTACCAGTTCATCTAAGACAGAGAAGACATACAGGTGGATGAGCAGACCAAAGCAAGGAGGACGGTGGCGAGTGAGATCAGAGAAGCCACTCACGTCTGTCGAGCGATCGCCTGCGTAGTACCAGACGTCATCCACCATCGTGGACAGGTGCTTCAGGCTGTCGGGGATGTTGTGTGGCAGTAGTAGGATGCTCATGGCCTGCAAAGGCAGAGGAGACATAAACAACAGTGTTTCTTTCTTACTTGCATATTTTTGATTGTATTATAAATGATTGCTTATTAAAGATTGAGCATTTGAAGTTTAGGTTTTGAGAGAGGAGTCTGCACGAGGCAGCGCATACCTGAGGCCACGTGTCAATATAAGGAATCAACATCCGCAGTCTCATCTCTACTGCGTCTCTCAGAAACTCTGCCGTTTCCTTTGATCTAACACATACAAAAATACATGCAGGTTTTAATTACAACACCTAAACATTTTAATTCATTTACATTTACAACAACTGAACTCACAATGGATTATATTTATAATTATTTATCCGCACTATAATATTATATATTCAAATAAGCATTCAAGCATGATTAATTCCCGTAATTTCAATTACAACAAAATAAAACAACTAAAACCAGTGATATTATCATTTACCCCAAATAATCTGGAATAAATAAATCCAATATAATATAATATATGTAGGGGGACAAATTGACATAAATAACTCCACAATAATAAAATGTAATATAATGTTATGTTTTTTACATAAAAAGTAACTGATATAATAATTTAGCCAAAATAATCATAAATAAACCACTGATATTATCATTTACCCAAAATAATTATAAATAAATCCACAATAATATAATATGTAGCTATAATATGTCCAAATGTACATAAAAACTTAAATCCACAACAATACAATATAACATAATATTGAAATTTATATAACAAAATAAAAAAAAATCTATATAAAAATTCTAAATAAACATCTATTAAAAAAAATTCAACACAAGGAGATTTAAGTCACTTTAGACTAGACTCATTGGAAAGGGCTGCACGATGAAATCCACGTCTCACATCCATACAAATTTCCATTTAAAAAAATCAATATAAAATGCAGTTTTTAGGGGTGGCTTCTTAACCCCTGTTATTCACACCTTAACAATGACACAAATCTTGAATAACGAATTATAACAAACTCACTCCGCCTGGCCAAGCTGGACCAGGTTATGTTGCTCTGCCAATGTCTCGGCAAGTTGAGCGTTACACTGTGCAACGAAATGCAGGACCAAGTCTCCGGCTCCATTGTTGAACATCCCAGTGGAAGCTGATGACAGGCCAAGAGTCTGAATCACAAAGCATATAATTACTGTTATACTGTCTAATAATATTTACAATACTTGAGGTTTTCTTTAACTTTAAGAAACAAACCTCTGCTCCGGCTGCGATGGCCTCCACAGTCCAGCCGTGCTCCGGAACGAACTCCAGAGCCGAGGTCAGGATGCGAACCTGGAGCTGCTCTTCCGTCTCGTAGTCTTCGCCGTGTTCGCCACTCTGATCTTGATAACTGAGATGCCAAATTAACTAGGTTAGATTAAATGACAGCAGGGTTGATCCATGTATGACGAATTTAACTCAATTCTTATATTCCATCAGGTCTGGAGGATTGGGGCTCTAACCTGGTGTTCGGCTGGCCATCTTCTAAAGGTTCTGAAGAAGAAGAGCTCTCTCCAGCTGTGGGAACCTCATGGAAGGATGGAGGTGGTACAGATGTGCCACTTTTAGAGTCATCGGCCAATCGTAACAGGGTGGCACGATGGAATCCACGTCTCACATTTCTGCACTGGGGACTGACTATGCCTTGAACTGTAATAGTGCATAACATAAAATAATTACCATGCAACAAAACACTCTAGAATTAGATCATAAAACACGCTCTATACTCTAGTAATAAAAGCTTTGCAATCCAACATTTTAAAAAATCTGCACTGCTGAGCCTTCAGTTTCTTTACTTATTATAATTGATCAGATTCATAAAAGTGAAACAATCTCAAACAAGGGTTAATATTTTAGCATTCAGTTGTATTTCCTGCTTTGCAAATCGTTTACTTTTGAAAAAACATTTGGGAAAGCTTATCTCTATGTAATGCAATTGCACACGTTTCAGTTGATGTTCACCATTATTTCAATACGCATTTGCCATCAAGCTGAATTACACAACCTTCAATTGTTATGGATTGTCATCATGTGCACTTTTTGTTTGTTTGCACACGCAATCCTGCCCTTCATGGTCACCTTCTCTAGTCGCCCAGCTGACTTACATTTGCCTTACTTGGAAGCAGGCAGAACTATTTACAAGATACACCCTCGGTAGCTGCATGTCATGTGTAACTACTGTCAAGTTTTTAAACTAAAACGCTAATGCCCGAAGCCCTGCCACTGTCCCCCGCTTACCGCTGCCGAGACCCCGCAAGACCCTTCCAGCTCTCAGTCCTCTAACCAGCGCCGCCATATCCAACCACAGACTGCGCATGCATGCTATATGATTACAAATGCATAGACAGTAAAAAAAATTACAAAAATGTCGCCATTATCTCTTGCTAAAATCATTCTTCCTCTAGGGGGCTCTTGGTGGCCCAAACAGGGCAATTCGCCGTTGATCCGCATTCAAACCTTAATACAATTATGTCGCACTGTCGGTACACTATGAAGCACATCCAATGAATGATACAAATATACAAATATAATGAAATAATTAAAATGTAATACAATCAGACACACTCAACAAATGTTTATCCACCTAAGTATTCTTTGTAAATGTATTACACACACCACAAACGACGATGATTGGCCAACTGTAGTCAGCGCGGAGAAAAGCTAAATGTACCACGCGTACCACGTAACAAAGTCGTCAACTGAGCAATACTTAATACCTCAAAAACGAATTTTGTATGTCCATTAAATTGATAATACACAGTAAAGAGTTGATACATGAAAACCGGGTTTACTATCCATTGTACTAATCAATCAGTGAACGTTTATAGGCCAAGACGTGGATTGCCATTCTAGTGGTTTGGTTTATTCTAACAGCAGATGATGTCGTCGTCATCCAAGCGCGACACCTACATAACAAGTTGCGACGTCCATCGTGACCGGTGTTGGAAAAACATTTTTTGACGCGATAAACAGGTGGGACATCTGTTTATTATTGTTCAGAAGACTTGTCTTTGTGAACATTCTGTTGTGTGGATGGGTTTTCTGATATTTGGCTGAACTGAATGGTACGTTAAAGCTGTTTTGTTACATTGGCAAGGTGGTCTCAGATGCACAATGGTGTCTGTTTACGTTGTGTTATAACGGCATTGTCACCATGATGCAGCAGATCTTACTGTAAATAGTAATTTGTAATGGTTAGTGTAACTGGGACAGAATCGGGCAAAGAGATACAACTTAATACATGTATCTGATTATGAGCTAGTCTGCTAAAGGAATATATACATACAGTACCTGTCAAAAGTTTGGAAACCGTGATATTGGATTTTTTTTACATTTTAAAATAATGGTTTTCTATTTTAATATAGGCTACTTTAAAATATAATTTATTTATTTGATGCAAAGCTGAATTTTCATCAGGCATTCCTCCAGTCTCCAGTGGCACATGATCCTTCAGAAATCATTCTAATACATACCTGTCAACACTCCCGTTTTCACCGGGACTCTCCCGTATTTCACACCCATCTCCCGCCCCCCTCCCGTTTTGTCCTTTCTCCCGTGAAACTCCCGTAATTTGTGTTCCCAAACGTTGTTATATGAATAATCACATCAATATATTATTCCAAGGTTGCCCAGTTGTCAGATCTTGTATGAAACCCATCCTACTCGCGCAATCAACACATCATACACATTTCAACCCATTTGTGAGCTCAACCTGGCAACCTACAACTCAGTAGCGCTGTTGACGTGCGCAGATCGACGCGGGAAGTTGAATAAAGCGATCACTGGTAGAAATGGGAGGAGAAGACTCCGTGGTAAATATTTCACGTAATTAACGCAGCATCCGTTTTTTCTGTCATCCTTTGGCTGGCGTTTCATTATATGATGCGCTTGTATTCTTGCAAATGCTTTTAAACCATTCACGGCAAAGACAAATTGAGCGCCAAAATCGAGAACACACAATTCTGCAAAAATGTCCGTTTTGTCGAGTATCCTCATAAGAGCAGACTGAGCACTCTTAAATTAGTTAAATAGTTTTAAATGAACATAAAGAAGAGTTGTGAGAGAATGAGGCGCGTGTGAGATCCGCGTGCGTCTCTCTCTGTCAGCAGCGACTGCTCTTAAAGACACAGTAGCCAAAAAAATCTTTCTGTCAGTAAAGTTAATCACAGAACAAAGGGAACAGAGAAAAACACTCACTGCTCTTGACAAAAGAACATTTGTAACTTTAATAATGATTAATCTATGTATAATTTAACATTTATGCAGTGCAAACTGTTTGATAACTGAATAAAATTTCTGTATATTTCCTACCTTTTAGACAAATATTTAAAATATACTGTCTTTGTTGTTTCTACATTAATTTGGAGATTAAATGTGAAATTATGACATTATAAAATATATAAAAAACAAGGTTTTTTTATCGTGAGTAATCACATAATTTTTTTTTGTTTCTAACCAAGCAACATCCCCCCCCCCCCCCCCCCCCCCCGTTCAGATCTCCCGTATTTTAGTACCCAAATGTTGACAGGTATGTTCTAATATGCTGATTTATTATCAAGATTGGAAATAGTTGTGCTTCTTAATATTTTTTCTATTGTGCTGCTTAAAAGATTGTAAAAAAAAAAAAAAAAAAGCAGCACAACTGTTTCCAAAATAGATTATAAATCAGCATATTAGAATGATTTCTGGAGGATCATGTGACACTGAAGACTGGAGGAATGATGCTGAATAATCAGCTTTGCATGACAAAAATAAATTATATTTTAAAGTATATTAAAATACAAAACCATTATTTTGAATTGTAATAATAGTTCCCAATATTACAGGGTTTCTTTCTGTAATTTTGATCAAATAAATGCAGGCTTGATGAGCATAAAATACTTCTTTCAAAAGCATTAAAATAGTAATGTTTATATATTTATTTATTACCAGTAGCAGGTGATGGCAGACCTTGGACTGAAGGAGGGGGACAGGGTGCTGCTGGTATGGACTCAGACATCATCTCCCGCTGCACTCAAGGAGTTTGCTGAAACTATTGGCTCTATTGTTGGTAACCAGAGTCTGGTGTCTTTGGAGAACATGGAGAGACTACAACTTTGTAAGTACACAGACTGAGACTTGCAAGTAATAAACTCTTATGCTTGAGTTAAAGAATTAAAGGAATATTTTCCCCAAAATGTTAACATACCTCGCATCTGTCTGTTTTAGCTTCTAATGCACCTTCAAGTTATGACTGGGTTCTCTCAGGCCTTCTGGCTGATAGCTCACCAATCCACAGTTCTGAAATCCTGGCTGAGATCGCCAGAGTGATGAAACCTGGAGGGAAACTTGTGCTAGAAGAGCCAGTAACAGGTATCGAATTCAGAACGCCACAGTCTGTACAGCATCCTCGAGTGGAAAGAATCAGTGCTGACAGTTCGCCTTGTAACGTTTCTTCTCAGGTTCTGAAGACAGCAGTGTGAGGACCGCTGGGAAACTGATGTCAGCTCTTAAACTGTGTGGATTAATGTCTGTCACAGAGGTCAGCATCCAGTGATTTTCCTGAGTTGATTCAGTGTAGGACTGGGGTAGTATATAACATGTACACATTTTCACAGGTGAAGACGGAGCCGCTGAGCCCAGAAGCAGCCGCATCTCTGAGAGAGCGCTCAGGGTTCCAGGGAAACACGCTTTCAAGGGTGCGAATGTCAGCATCTAAACCTAACTTTGAGGTCGGATCCTCGACGCAACTGAAGCTTTCCTTTGGCAAGAAAACAACTAAGACAGGTCTGTGGTTTTTAAGCACTTCCGCATTAAATGCAACACAAGGTCAAAATTGACCCCATGAACGTATTCTGGTCTTATTGTGCTTGATTCCTCACACCGTTATTCAAAGATATTGTTTTTGCAGTGGACAAGTGAACACTTTCCCTGCCAGCATTTATTTGAAAAAGTTGCCGGCCACCGCCAGCTTTTTTGATCATTTCCACAAAAATCTCCACTTGGAGAATTTTGCCAATGGTGGGGAAGCGACGCGTTGGGTTATAATTACGTTTTACTTTATACAAGGTTTTGAATGATGTTTCATGTTGATGTATCAATCAATTAAAATTGGGCAAATCAATGCATTCACAACACTTGCTTTCTGCAGAGAAGCCCGCTCTTGATCCAAGCACTGCACAGAAGTGGACTCTATCAGCCAATGATATTGATGACGATGATGTGGTATGTAATGATCTATTCAGTCTTGTGCCTTTTGTGAAGAACCCATACTGAGCATGTTGTTTTGCTCCTTCACTTCTCTAGGATTTGGTGGATTCAGATGCACTTTTAGATGCTGATGATCTGAAGAAGCCTGACCCGTCCTCCCTCAAGGCCTCCTGCGGAGATGACTCCAAAAAGAAGAAAAAAGCCTGCAAAAACTGGTGATTACCTCAAATTAAACAACATATAAAGCTGTAAACATTGTATCCATCTACTAACAGGACTGTTCTTGGTCTGTAGCACTTGTGGTCTTGCTGATGAATTGGAACAGGAGAGTAAAGCCGCTCAGAAAGCCAGCCAGCCCAAATCAGCCTGTGGAAGTGTATGTATTTCTATCATTAAATTATTTCTTTGTATTTAGAAGTTTTGTATAAATTAAGACTTATTTTTCTTATCTCTCTAGTGTTATCTGGGCGATGCCTTTCGATGTGCCAGCTGTCCATATCTAGGCATGCCTGCCTTCAAACCTGGAGAGAAGGTTCTGCTGGCCAGCACTGATATAGCTGATGCATAGACACTTTTGAGACTTTATTACATTCCGTTATGATTCTGCAACATCAAGGCCCAGATTACATTTCCATCTGTGTAATTAACAGGGACACAGTTCTGTGTCATTTCTGTAAATTGATTGGTTTGGTTGTAAACATCTCTTACCATCAGATTTGTATTCTTTAAATATGTCAAACAGTATTCAGAGAGAGATCACTGACTATGTCGAAAATATGAATCTCTGGATTATATCAGTCTCATCTTTATGTATAAGCAAGTAAAGTCCGTTTTGAGTAAATTTTGTTTTATTTGAAAATCCAAAGTAGTTTGCCTTCTGTATAGTGTACTGTAGAGTTATTATTTTAAGCTAAAATGAAATGCTTAATAAAATTTGTTAAAATAATACATGGACTTTTGCCTTATGTATTCATATATACTGATAAGAGAGCATTATGCACAGTCACCGGTGAAACGAATATTGTTGATCATCTCCTAACAAGGACCCATATATTAAGGTCTGGGTAGTGGTGATAATTTACCAACAGAGGTCCGAGGAGGCACAAACCACAAACCGGCGACAGGATGTCGGGCGCACAAGGCTCATCGATGCACAAGGGCAATGAAAGCTGTCTGGTCCGAGCCAACTTAAGGTCTACTGTGGCACACAGTCACACTAATTTTTAATGATGGTTACAGGAGGAATATGTCAACACACAGTGCATCACACTCTACTGCGTAGCCAGCGACCAATCAGTGTCCATGATGACCCGTCCACCATTGAAAGCACCTACAATGGGCGCACGAGCGTCGGAACTAGACCTTAGAACAATGGAAGAAGGTCCGATGAGTTCCTTTTTACATCACGGGGACACCCCTTCATGACAATGGTGTTCCCTGGTGGAAGTGGCTTCTTTCAGCAGGATAATGCACACATTGTTCTGGAATGGATTGAGGAAGATGATGAAGAGTTCAAGGTGTTGCCTTGGCCTCAAAATTTCCCAGATCTCAATCCAATTGAACATCTGGGATGTGCTGGAACACAGGACACCTTCAGGAGTCTTATAAAGTCCATTCCTCGGTGGGTCGGTGCTGTTTCAGCAGCACGCGGAGGACGAACTGCATATTAGGCAGGTGGTCACAATGAGTTGGCTCATCGGTGTATATTCAACCCATTTCATATGATCACTACTTTAAACAGCATCATGGGACTTGTGTAGTGCCATACAGTTTGAACTATTACTATATAGTATTCAATCAGAATGAATCTGCAAACGACACAAAGTAATATCTCTGATCTGATGTATTTAAAATCCTTATTATACATCAGATTGTCTAGATAAGTTACTAAATCATCACCACTGTGAACATTTGAATAGTGTGGTGTAAAAGTTCACAGTCATTAAAACACTTTGGATAAGCAATGTCTTGGAATAAAATGCAAACAACTGATGACCTAATTCACCTAGAGTCTTGATCATTGTCATTGGTCAAGGTTCGGTGACAGAGAAGTCCATTTTAATGTCACCAGTATGAGGTTCAAAGGTTAAATTGTAGGAAAGATCTTCCCTTCCATTCCCAGAAGTTTCCCTCACAGATCTGAAGAAGAACACTCCTTGTTTCCGGTGTGGGTTCCACACACAAGCTCCCTGTTAAATGAGAAAAAAAAAACATTAAGGTGAATAGGCCAGGAGAGTGACACCTGATTATTACTGTATTATTTGAATTTGCATTAAAACATTTTTACAAAGACTGAAATTTCATCTGAATTTCAATGGAATATTGTTTGTACAATAAACAAGATAATATTTAGCAAATACCTCTTCACTGACTGGCTTGGTTAGGCCCATGCTTACGGTGACGTCCTCAGTCAGCTGATACTCCATCCAGAGGACGACACCGTGACAGCGTCCTCTCCTGAAACATCAGTATCGGGTAAGAGCGCTGTTGTAGCTAGCATCACTAATACAATATCTATTAGGCATGTGTTTTTAATTATATATATTTTTATATATATTATTTACGTTACTGCTTAAAAGTTTCCGTAAGAAAGAGACAGTAAGAATTTTTGTAAAATAAATTAATACTACGATTCTGCAAGGATGCATTAAAATAATAAGAAATGCCAGTAAAGACATTTATAATAGTAGAAAAGAATGAGGAATGGAATAATAAATGCTGGTATTTAGATTTTGAAAGAATCCTAAAGAAAAGTTTTGCAGTTTTACTCTTTTTCAACATTCATAATAATAAGAAATGCTTTAACAAATCAGCATATTAGAATGATTTCTGAAGGATCATGTGGAGGAATGACTGCTGAAAATTCAGCTTTTCCATCACAGAGTTAAAATACATTTTAATATACATTTAATACATTAAATTGTAATAATATTTCACAATATAAATTTATTTTCTGATCAAATAAATGCAGCCATGATGAGCAGAAGAGACTTCTTTCCAAAAATCGTATCAACCACAAACATTTGAAAAGTAGTGTATTTCAATAATATATTTTATACAGTAATATAAACGTTATTTATATTAACATGTGATATAAAATATTACACATAATAATTATATTATGTAATATATTAAGTTATAATATGTTCGTTTTACCCTGTAAATGGCACAGTTCCATCACTGTTGATTGGTTGCTCAGGAACACATTGTGTGAAGTCAAACGTCATGACTGGACGTGGTTTTGTTAGGGCACGACAGGGGTATTCCCAGAGTGGGTGTGGCTCTGCCTCCCAGGATTCACGGAAATCCAAAGATCGCTGTGGGTGGAGTTAATCGCAAAAGCATGTTAATCAACTGCATTAAAATGTCATGTTAATTGTTGAATTCAAGACTGAGTTCAGACCAAAAACCTGTAACTAGTGCTTACCTGAATCATCTCATCCATAGGACTGACGTCAAAGCCCTCACAAGTGCCGCAGGGAACTCGGATTCGCCACAGATCCTGATTAAAAATTTAAAAAATTACACATTTAGTCTGCAAATGTGTAATACAGAAGTTAGTATATCCGACATGTATCCAAAATAAATAATTGACCTGAAATTCAACAGCGGTTATGTAAAGTGTGGCGGCACGAGGCAGGATGGCAGCGTTGGGCAGAAGCAGCTGGGCAACAGCGGTGCGACAATACCAGAAGAACAGAGAGTGCCACGGCAGAAGACTGGTGCTGAAGTAGGGCTCTCCCATCAATACGGAAATCTGAAGGGGGATATCAAGCTGCATTTATTTCATCAAAAAAAGTAAAAACCAAAATATTGTGGAAATTGTATTACAAGTTAAAAATAACGTTTCCATTTTCATATCTTTTAAAATATAATTAATTCCTGTGATGCAAAGCTGAATTTTCAGCACCATTACTCCAGTCTTCAGTGTCACATGGTCCTTCAGAAATCATTTAAATATGTTGATTTGCTGCTCAAGAAACATTTCTTACCATTATCAATGCTGACAAAAAAAAAAAAATTGTGCTGCTTAATATTGTTGTGAAAAGTCGATACATTTGTTTGATATTCACAAACTTTAGTAACATTTTAAATGCCTTTACTGTCACAATTGAATGTATCCTTGCTAAAATATGTGATAAAGTCAGATTCTGCAGAGGCTTCAAATCAAGTCAACAAATACATGTAAAGTACATATAAAGTGGGTATAATGGTGTATACACAGATTCATTTAGTTCGTACCTGATTTCCTTCCAAATCAGCCAATGAGAGTTGCTCGGGTCGTATTCCCAGCAGCTGTACACCATGCTTCAGTGAGTTAGTATGTAGCACCTGTGAGCAGGAGATCAAATGTTTCAGAACCAATCCTGTCTGAACTCAGGTAGGCAATTCTTTTTTAGCTTCAAAATCTCACCTGTTCAATCACTTGCTTTGCCATTCCGGAGTTTTCCAAACTAAACACCTGGAAGAAAGAAAGAAAGATTCATATTCAGTATGTTCTGTTTCAAAACTTAGTAAGCTGCCTAACTAGACAGTATTTTAAGGTGTCATATGCATGCTTTCAATACTACATTAAGTTGCACTATAATTTACTTAAAATGTATAATTTACTTGTTATATATAGTTCATTTTCACTTAAAACAGATACCCAATATTGCATTGTTAGCTTAGCAACAAGCTAACATCAAACTATATTGGTCAATTCAATTGAAAATCGTGTAGTTGCTTATAATTTACTTAATGTATATAAAAATTATAAAAATGGTTCAGTTTGACTAAGAAATTATTTACCTAATATTGCATCATTATCTTAGCAACATGCTAACATCCAACTCTACTGAAATCAACTGTAAGTCGTGTAGTGCAGTTGCTTATAGTTTACTTAAAAATGTATAATTTACTCACTAAAAATATTGAATTGTTAGTTTAGTATCATGCTATCATCAAACAGTGTTGGTCAATTGCAAGGCATGTGGTGTATAGAGTTGCTTATAATTTCTTGATTTAATTATGAGTTTCCATGATGCTGCCTCAGAAGGCGACTGTCTGTGTAGGGAGAAGGCAGATCGCCGGGTTTTGAAGCAGACCTAAATTTGTGAATCTTAAGACTCAAGCAAACACATGGGCTACTCACCTTTTTAGATCCAAGCAGATGAGCAAAAATAGGCAACAGGCTCCCATCACTGACAGATAAACACACACTGTCTGGTTTCAGAATCTGCAAGCATACATGCAAACACACTCAACTATGAGCCATCGCCAGAAAGCAGCACTTCAAGCTCACATAAATCAACAGTGAATGTAAAAGTATAACTTACACTGCGTAATGCGTTCACATAACTCTCAGTCCTCTGTTCGTCGTTTAGTTCCCCGAAGCGAGGCCTTGTCCAGACCAGGTGGGCCTGACAGCTGCAGGATGGCCGAAACTGCGCCTCTTTGACAACATTTTGTTCACTAAAAGACAGACTGTCAAAAATGTAATACCGTCTTCCTCATAGACAGTTCCGTTTAAAACCGAGGGCATGTTATCTGTCTAAAACACTGATCGAAAGCCTCTTTACCTGTTCGTGAGGTTGTACCACAGACTGTAGTCATCATGGGAGACGATTAAGCTCAGCTCTTCTCCTTCTGAAACATTCTTCTCTGCAGGGAGGAAGTAGACACTCTGCATCCAGTGATCCCTCCACTGTACATCACATGATGCAAGATATTATCAAATATAGTTATACCAAGTCAAAGTAATACAGTGTTCATATCAGAGGGGCCTTTTCCAAAGACATCCCACCCCAAATGTTTATATTATTGTCAATTAATACCGTAATTTTTAGCATTGTGACATTCAAAAACTAATGTCAAAGATGATTCTTGAAATTCGCTCATTAATATTATCAGCTAAGCACGAGTACTTACAGGGTAAGTTTGAGGTTCTGAATAGGTCCAACTAGGGGCCATTGTGCACACTATGTTGCCATCAGGGTCCATGTCGATGTCCCACCAGGATAAGACCACCTGTGCTCTCCCGCTGGTCTGGGCCTTGAACTGTGCCGTGTAGGACTGAGCAGCACTGCTAACCGGCTTGCTGAAATCAACACTGAAGTGGAAAAATAGATCAGTTAATTATGCAACAAATGGCCCATTTTAATTTAGAGAGCTAAACAACCATCCAAACTTGTACCTGAACATGGTGCAGATGGGCCCGAGGGGAGTGAAAGACTGTGGAGACACCTGGCTAAGCTGGATGTCACAGACAGAGGGCGCTCCTGTACACTCCACTACAGCAGAAGAGGGCAGCAGTTTGTTCCCGTCCACGTCTATGGGTTGCATCTGTGACCATTTCCACAGCATATCCGACTCCACCAGCTGGGAATAGACCGTGGCACGGTGTGGCACAGCTTCACAACCTGCCTGTGCCAGTGAGAGCAGCAGCATTAAACACTTAAAAGACACAGCAGAATGTATAAATGCGATTTACAACTGTATTTATTTACCTTGACAAGGTGTGTGTGTGCATGTTCATAGCTGGGCAACGCGCCTTCTCCGATCAGCTCTGTATCAAACAGCTCCGTGACAAGGATGTTTGCTCGTTCTTGCATGTCTCCATCTGCAGATACAAACTCTATTATATTTGCAAGACATTCAAGGTGATACAAATGAGGCTGTCCATTACAATATTTACAATATGGCACTCAAGTTGCTTATGTATGCATGTATGACACATACATATATAATAAAATTAATTTATAAAATATTTACATTTTTTAATATAATTTTTATATTTCATAATAAAAAAAATTATATATATATATATATATATATATATATATAAAATATACACACACACATATACATTTATATAAAATATAATATAACATTTATATAACACACATATAAAATATAACAAATGTAATGCAATATTACAATCATATAAATATATAATAA
Organism: Phoxinus phoxinus; assembly: GCF_949152265.1. Classification (NCBI taxonomy): domain Eukaryota; kingdom Metazoa; phylum Chordata; class Actinopteri; order Cypriniformes; family Leuciscidae; genus Phoxinus; species Phoxinus phoxinus. The sequence continues at coordinate 14,618,983 of NC_136900.1, forward strand.
AATATTATTTTAAAGTATTATTTATTATTTATGGAAAGTATTCAATTACGGAGCTCCGCTTGTGACTTGGGGAGAAAAAGTATGTATTTCGTATACATATGTCCGCATGTCATGTGCTGGGCTCCGTATAAAATATATATAAAAAAATATATACAATATACAGTACATACAAATGACAGGTATATAATTTCAACATTTTCATAAATATTTATCATAGAAAAAAATATTATTTATTAATACATTTATATATATATATTTTATATTTATAATAATCCTTAAGTACCTATTGGTGCTGCACAGTGATACATTATATTCAATAGGTAGTAGTTATACTATACATTTTATCCTATATTTTAATACTGCTTGAATGCTGTTGCAACCAATCAAAATTCATGACTGTAATTATTATCAGTACAGTTTTACAATCACTACTATTGAACACTAATGCATAGTACTTGTTGAATCTACCTGGATAATAAATATAATGATTGTTATCTAACCTGGTCCAACCGTAACTTCTGTGGAGTGTTTGTTGATGATCTTGATTTTGTCTGAGAAGCCGTTCCTCTCCGTGATGGAAGTGGCAGCCTGTGCCATGGGCTTAAACACCTGTGTGGTATTCACATTTTTGTCTTCAGCCAAATTCCATCTTATTAATCGACATTCAATACATCAGCATTAGTAAGTACCTCTATAGCATAGCAGTAGTCGGCTCCAGCCGTCACAGCCATCATGGATAGCAGACCCGTCCCAGTGCCGATGTCCAGGACCACCACCCGTTCGCCGCGGGCCTTCACTCTGCTCACCGCTGCCCGAATGCCTTGGTAGTATTTCTCATTCTTAGGAACACACGGCAGAATTATTCAAATTTAGCAAAGTTACTCTATGTTTAAAACCAGATCATAATCAGTCCATATGCTTTAGGAAAATGTCAAATTAAGCTAATCTTGATTTTTCACCAAAAAAATGTAAATTGTCATGTCATTCTGATTTTCTTTTTTACATGGAACATGAATTTAATGCAAAATGCCCTCCTTTATAGGAGCTACATTTTTTTTAGAACCATCATTTTGATTTACAGTATTTATTTATGTAATTGTATTATGTGCATGTATGTATCCAGCAACAAAACTCACTCTGTCTTTATCGTGGAGCATGTCTGCATAGCAGGACCTAGGTAGGGGACACACAAACCATTGTCAAGCAATGTCCAAATAATTTACTCCCTGTCTCATGACAGGATAGCACATTACTACAATTCGATTAAGTGTAATTGATATTCTGGCACAGTTACCGACACGTCCACGTGTTAGAACAACAATAGCAACAAGTCACTGTCTAGAATTTTCACGTCATTTTGTAAAGTTACATTTTTGGAAAGGTATCATTGATCACTTCTACATAAAGAGGCAAATATCAGTTGGTGTGTAAGTATGGTGATGTTACATGAGATGGATTACACACCTCGCAATCTCCTGATGGTAATCATACTCCTCGCTTTCCTCAACCCAGTCCAGCGCTCCGGTTGTTGGATTTGCACGACCGCAAAAGGTCTTCATTGTCATTTCAGTCTTAAGTAAACACACTAAACTATGAATGTTTTTGTACTATAAATGTCTAGATCGTTCACAAATAGATTAATACAACATGATCTCTCCGGGCGCGGCCATGTTTTTTCAAGAAGTCACGCCCCTAAGATCACGTGACCACATAAAGCTTCTTCCCTTCAGCCGTTGCCAAAATTTCTTTAAATGCTTTTAGGTTTGCAATTTTGAAGTTTTGTGTTTAATAACGAAGAAACAGCTCACATATTAGTCAAAGTGGCGCTTTTAAATCGAGGTAAGTGATTGGGTGTCCTTGTTTTTGAAATGTTGGGCCCAGAAAGTCTTGCTTGTCTTGTTGTTGAACATTATTTAGCTCTCAATCAGTTTTGTAGTGCGATTCCCTTCTCAGTCATAGGTGGCCTGGGTTTGTAAAAAAACTAAGTTTTTTTTATTGTAGATTGTAAAGCAAATGTTTGTGCATTCAATTTAGTGTTGCAGTTGTTTTATTTTATCATTAATAATATCCTGATAAATTGACAAAAAAATTCAAGCTGATGGTGTTGTTATTGAGTAGCCTAATAGATTGTGTATCATTGTGTACCCTTACAAATACTAATATGGCATAACCAAATAATGTGTCATGGTACAGTGTTATCAGATTGTTAATGGTTCACTATATTCAATTTTCATCATGTGTCATTGTTTAAATTGTTGGTTGTTAGCGTAATAACCTTGAAACAATTGTATGTTGTTTTAAAATTCATTACTTTATTGACAGTCAACCACAATATACATAGTGTACCACAATATACAAGTTTTAAAGCAATAGATTTAATATCTTTGGGAACACTATGTTTGGTAGTGTTAACATTTTTTAGAAATTTACATTAAAAAATGATCACCCGCAGTGCTTTCTCTTAAAAAGCTTATTTACAGAAAGGGAGGGGATATGACAACAGAGACGTGTCTTTTTTAAAAATGGGCCAATACATGTTTAATTTTGTTTTTAAATGTCTTGTACATTTTGTTTCTGCACTTTTTTGTAAGTAAGCATTCGGTGAGATCCTAAATGTAAATATATGTGGGCACATTGTAATTTACTAATATAACAGTGCATTGTTCAGACAAGACAAAGCAAAAAACTAATAGACGAGTCTTATTGAATACTGATTAATTAAAAATGAATTTCCCATTCACTAGGCTGGATAGGTAGTTAAAGGGGTCATGACATGAGAAACCAAATTTGCCTTGATCTTTTGGTATATAAGAGGTCTTTGTACCATTAAAACGTCCTGCAAGTTTCATAGCTTAAGACTTCCTCCCCATTATAAACGAATCATTTATTTAATCAAGCTCTAAATACAGCTCGTTCTGGATCCATGGTAAGAAGTGACGTCACGGTACGAAGTGACGTACCAGCGTTTGCATACGACCGCCTCCAGGCACAAGACAACTACGCTTAAAGCGCAAGACATTTACGCTCATTTCGTATCGTTGTCGCGCCCGCGCGTCTCACAAGTGTTCAGTCGACGGACAGCGAGTGGGTCTGTGTACAGGGAAATTACGATGCCACGCAGATGTGCTGTTCCTGGCTGTGGACAAACAACATCTTTGAATACGCTGCGAAAGATCCAGACGTCAGGGAAAAATGGATGCACTTTATTTTTTGCGGACGTCCCAGTCACGGCAGTGTTAATGTAAGTGTTTGCTCTATACATTATAAGGATGACTGTTTTGATAAAAAATCCCAATATGATGCTGGCTTTGCTAGAAAACTGTTGCTCAAAGATAAGTCAGTGCTGACTATTCTGGGCTCAAAACGACGTTGCAAACTTACTTTTTATTACTGGCTAATATAAACACATTTGTATAAGAGAATCTTGAAAATATGTCGCCTGTCTAGTACGTTAGGCCTACATGTGATAGAAAATTAAAAATGTTGCCTTTGTCAATGCTGCATCTTCAAATATGGCCTGTGCATGCATTTTTGTCCGTGGTACACCCTATCATTTCATTGGAATTAGTTAAATAATGTTAAACTGTTAGCAAATTAAGCTATAGGATAATTAGGCAACAATAATCCGTTTTCAAGTGTCTCGGGTTACAATTTTTTTATTAATTCAAAATAGTTTCACTTTGCATGTGGACACGGGCTGATCCAGTCTTCGTTGTTGTGGTGATGGTTCATTTTCCTCTGATTCCTCCTCTGATTCCGGCTCAAACATAATAAGGTTTTATCATTGCAAGAGCCATCGCTTCGCATGCATCACCCGCTACTAAACAGTTGCGCCGAATCCGCAAATGTTCTGGCTGGGGGCGTTAATAATTGATGCATAGGCACTGATGTTAGCCAATCATAACAGTGGGCGTTAACACTGAACTCTTAAAGGGGAAACACCCCCAAAACAGACTGTTTGAATCAGAGGATGAGAAACAGGGTGGGAAAAGGTCATAAATCACTACATTTTAAAAGTTTTTTGTAAAAAAACTATAGTAATACTATAATTACACCTAAGGGAACATAATAATAAAATAAAAAAACCCATGTCATGACCCCTTTAATCTGAGTGCTTCTCAAGTACACTTTGCAGTAGGCAGACAAAAATGCATGCTGGAAGAGGGCACAAGGATTTCTGTGAATATAGGGCGGTATCCTGGTGGTAAAGGTGGGGTGCTCTGCTCCAGAAAATCTAGTATTGACTTCCGCACATCTTTGGGCACATCTCCTCTTACATCCAACAGGGCAGAGACATGCTCCTCACTGAAAAAAACACACTTTATAAGTTCATATAATCTCTTGGCATTGAGATCAATTGGGAATGCTTGGTTTGAAAACTCACTTAATATCAGGGTACTTGGCTACCAGTCCAGAAATCTCCAGTATTAGCATGACTGGGTCTTTCACATTGATTATGTCAGCCAGTGCAAGTATCAAAGCTGTGGGATTCACCTCGCCTATTGTCCCATCAATCTCCTTTAAACGTAAAAACAGCATTACAGCAGTGAAATAGTCAAAGTCATTTATTTTCCACAAACATATAATTGGCTAACACGTTCTTGTATTGTTCCTAGAGGTCTGCTATCTGACCAGAGCCTGATGAGATCCAATGAATTGTCGAATTCAGGTCAGTTTCTCATGAATAATTTAGGTTTGTGTCAGATTCGGGTTTGCAATTAATTCATATTGTGTAATGTTTTAAAAAATTTGACTTTTTGTAAGCATTTATGTTTCATCTTTGAGTCAAATCTGAATCTGTGTGTCTGGGTCTACTTGATAAGAAATATAAACAGAAGAGCTTTTCACACTTTAAAATAGTTAACCCCGGACCATTCTAAACCCTAGGTAAACAGAATCCTGGGTTATATTTTTTATGTGTTACACTGCTCCTACTTTACCTGGGGTTAACAATAATCCTGGGTGTTCCATAAACTGAAATTTCACACTGTAGGCCTAGATTTCTAAACCCATGGGTTAACGTTCTTATTTGCCTATCTGTGGTGTCAGACTGGACAAATATAGCATGTGACCTGTTTACATAAATGCTCTAGCATTGTATGTTCTCTTATATTGCCATCTGAGAAAAAAAAAGCTAATTTGGGTCAGGTTCGGCCAAATTTGCCAATACTTGTTGGCTTGGGCCAGATCAGGTCATACAGTCCCGATTACGAGGTTGAGTTTGAAACCATTGCAGACTTCTAAATGCTCCTAAAGCACAAAATACCCAAATAAATTAATGTAAATGGGCTTTCACCATGCTTTGAAGGTGGTCCCTCAGCTGCTGAGCATCCTGTGACATTCGCTGGACCAATTGATTTCGCTCATCATTACTTTTGCAGACTAGTCTCTTCTGCATCAGTGCTCGAACATACTCAACAACAGTTAGCCATTGACATTCCTCCTTTAGCCTCTGTAGTATGACCACAAAATGTTAATTGGTATAAAATATACACTCATTTTATTGTGTGGTCTATGTAATTTCTGATGCCTGGTGTAAATACTAACCTGGCGACAAGGTTGCCGCACTCTGTTGTAGAGTTCACAGTGATGTTCTAGAACCCCACACATATTTGAGGTTACATCTCCCTGGTCCAGCCAGGTACGAGACAGGAGCTCTTGTAGATGAGGTTGCAGCTCAAACAAGAGATGGTCCATGACTAAGCGACATGCCTTTCTCACAGCACGGTCCAGGGCAGCCAGAGGTCCAAGTGGAATGCGAGAATACCGGTTTGAAGGGAAGGAGCACAACTGCTGCTGCAGACATTCTGTGGAGGTTCTAGATGTACATTTAAATAAAATATTTAAATATACTGTTTATAAGCACCTCTAACACACCCAAAACTATTTGAAACACACATTTTCAAACAAACATCACACAAATACAGACATACTGTAAAAAGATACTTGTACATCATCTCACTTGAGGATGATGCAGTTGCTGATGCAGGCCAGCAGATAATGGAGGTAGAACTTGTTACTGTTTATGGTATGATCCCTGTGATGCTCCTTCCCAAATTCTATGATGGCATCTCGAAATCTGTTACAATACAGTGAGAAGAAAGTACAAAAATATGAATTAACAATTAGAATTATGATACCACTATTGCTAAACATACACACCGGCTGAGGAGATTCTCCATCTCATAAAGACCCATTTGGATTGTCTGGTCACGCAGAGCTTCACTTATCATCAAGGCCACCCGTGCATTTTCTTCTAGCATCTAATAACCCAGACATCAGAGCAGTTCATATATATATATCAGTGCTGATATCAGATAAAATCTTTCTCATTAGTTAAGTTTCCATCCGCCTATTTTATGCACATTTTGAGATATTGCAAAATAACGGTGGGTAGAAATGCCAAGATGCGCATACAGTTAATGCATAAGTTAAATTCACAACTTTGGATGGCAAAATTGCTTCTGTAAGATCTAGCCATTGCTGAAGTACCTGAGCAATGATGGTTGGAAGGCTGGTGTGGTAGCAGCCCTCATGGTCAATATCTGGTTCCTGGTCTCTCTGCCAGTCCGTCAGCTCTACCTCTAGAGCCTTGTGCATCCACTCTGAGACACTTTTCTACAAACAATCACAGTAAAACTTCTCAAGAACATGTGGCCTGTTAATCCAGACAAGACAAGGTAAATTATAAAAGTTTAGAGACTAAAACCCCAATCTGGCTCTTACCCGAACTTTTTGGACATATTTGTTCTGCAGCTGCTCAAGACCTTCCTGAGATATGAGAGGTCCCATGTCCTCAATGTCTAGCTCAGCTACAAGGGCTGGCTCACCCATCATCTCTGAGCTTAAAGAACACATTCTAATGTGTACAACTTTTCGGTTACTAATTGACCAAATTCACTTATAATCGAAAGCTTTACCTACCTGTTGTATATGTGCAGAACCCAGTTAAGAACAGCAAAGATTTCCCCACCCTCTAGCTCCCATCCACTAACCAGTCCAAGATGGGTCTGCAAGAACTGGTGGCAGGAGCGCAGGTAAGCTCTTGTTAAATGATAGTGAGTTGGAACACACTGTTCCAGAAAATGCCGAACTGTTGAAAGATCTCCCATGATGCAGTGCTGTAGTGCAGACAAGTGACTTGCAAGCCCTGGTCCTTGAGTGTGCAAGTAGGACACGCTACGGAAACGTGCTGACACTGCCTCCTCTATCACCTAACCAAATAGTTTGAACAGGTGCATATTACATTTAAATCACAAGCCTTTTTTACACTTTAAATTTAGTCGTGACATCATACAAACAACTTTTTCCTTTATTTCTACCAATAGGAAACTTAGTGCTTATCAAACCTTGAAGAAGCGGTCCCTCCAACAACGTGGTCTCCCAGGGGGCATAGGTGTGTTGTGTCCCAATGTTGACCTCCGCTCCTCCAGAAAGATGTGATCTAGTGCTTCTTCACGCTCCACTATCCGTACAGCTGACACAAAAGGTGTGGGGTTCTGATGAGAAAGCGTCAACCCACTCCCCACCACTGCCCAGAGCTCCTTGGCAAGGGCATCCACCAGGCATCCAACACCTGAGAAATAATTCCGCACCAACTCCTCATCCTCAGAGGTTAATCCTGTTCCAGATGATCCCCTGGGTCCCTGGAGCTGCAGCAGTACCTCATCCTGCCAGCGCTCTAGTTCCATTAGCCGAGCATGAGCTTCCAATAGTCTCCGAGACTCCACTAGCCTCTCTGTCTCTAGCACCATACTCCGCACTGACATGAAAGAGGAGACAAACAATCTCATATTACTTTGGCATTAACAAACCTCAGTACTTAAGTGGGTGATAGAGCTGTGTTATTATTTAGAAAGCTATAAACTTGTCAACTTTAATAGTGACTTTCTTGCTCTGCAAGATTCTTGCTCTGCCTTAACAGTAGTGGACCTAAAAACTAGACAAAGACATTTTACACTATACCCGCTATAGTGTCTGCAATTCAGTATGTCCTTCAGTGACTCATAAAAGCAAATTTGCTTGGCTAGAATCGCTTGCTTTCACATACTTTTATGTATTTGAGAATATTTGGCTTTTAGGCAAGTTGTCCAATCCTACTCCTGGAGGCCCACTGTCTTGAAGAGTTTAGCTCCAACCACAATCAAAGTAATCAAGGACTTCAGGATTACTGGACACTTCCAATCAGTTATGTTTTAGCATCTCCTAGACCAGGATTGGACACCCTTGCTCTGACATTCAATACTTAACTAAAATATCCATAGAGGGCATGCAGTTCACTGAAAAGGGCAGGAAATCACTAACCTTTATAGAGGCGTGGAAGGTTGCTAACTGCAGCAAAGAGCTGGCGGTGATTGACAGAAACATCCCGAAATGTCTCCAGTGTAGTTACTTGTTCAGAATTTTTCCTGGACTCCAAGTTGACCTTGTGCATGTCATGAGACACTTCTCTGAGCTCAGCTCGTGCTTCTCGCAATTGACCGAGACCCCAGTCAACACCTTCCAGGTAGGACTGTACAACTGACTTAAAAATGTAAATGAGCAGATTACTTTTCTTGCAGACATTTTTAGATCGGGTTTTTAGAGGCTTTCTAATTGAAAGTATCACTAATTACCTTTAACCTTGAATTAATCGACGCAGTTCGTTGACTCTCTCTTTTCCTGTATTGTCCAAGTCTCTCCAGATGCTCTGGACGACAAAAGACACCTGAGGCCCATTTCAGCGCAGCGCCCCGAGCCAAACACTCGGCTCTTTCCAGCTCTGGCCACACCTCAACTAAGACAAGGGCATCTTTCAGTCAAAATGGGGAAAAAAATACTTAGCCCATGTGATACAGAACCGTAATAACTATGCCCACAGCAGAGAAAATCCAATGTGAATTGTAAAGTTGTTCAGCTTCAGTGTTATGAAGTTATTGCTGATTGTGTAAGAGAATGCATACTTTTTTTTTGAAAGCCTTGTTTAACTTGCACAATGAAAGACTTTAACAGTATCTATATGTTCATGAGACACATTATTTAAACCAGCATAAGGCTACATCTAAAAGAGACTTTAGAGCAAACTTGGAAACTTCAGCAGATGAATTGATCTCTTCTCCTAAAAATGACTCAGCGGTGTTCTGATCGTTTTGAAGGCTGAAGTTTAAAAATTTCCATTTTGTAAGCCTCAATCCCATGGGTGCTCAAGAGCTGAAACACCCACGGGAAAGTATGTAAGAATACAATTACTGAAACACTTTCAGGGCAGAAACTGCATGTTTTTCCCCTCTCCATGATAAATGACAGAATCGTGCAAAACAGAGGTTCATAATTCAGTGACCAGTTGTAAGTGCTTGCCAGTTTACAGCTGTGGTCTATGTACAACTGACCATACACTTTTTCTCCGGCCTTTAGGCAGGTGACGTATCTTTTATTCACAACATTACAGTTTGATTTAAAGTTTGATTTGGAGCAAAAAGCCATTTGAAAATTTGAAATAAAGATACATTTATAATACTTTTTAATCCTTGAACAACACATAAAGCACAAAAAAGTATGTAATCTATTCAGCCATGATTTAATTACTTCATTAAGCTGTGTTGCTGTGCTGTCATTCACATTACCATGGTTACACTGACTTCTCTAATTGGTGTCCCTTTCTTCAGGATTGTGGATAATGTATTACTTCACCAGGAATTTGGCCAAAACCACAATGATTCATGACTTGTACAAGAACCATATACAATCACTTAAAAACCTCAGAGGTTATTGTAGGTATGTACTGAATGTTTTATACATTACTACTAAAACTAAATGTATTTATGGAGACCAAATCTTTGCTATTGTGCTTTATTTGGATATAAACTCTGTTCAGGTTCATTCCCTTTTTGACATCATTTTTGCATGGCAAATGTTAGATTTCGTATATGTTAAGTACTTTGTGCATTATGAATAGTTCTTGTTATTAATTTACTGTGGTGCTGAAATGCATCCCATTTGACCAAATTCAAGTCCTTCAACCCATAGTTTTATTTATATATATATATATATATATATAAGTCAAGCAGGCTATTATGGCTGGACGTTATGGGGGTAGGTGGAACCCAACATAATTCCCCTGGCAGAAACATATGCTGCTTATATTTCATTTAATGACTTGTCTTTCTTTCTCTTTTATGTAGATATACACTAGATCTCTCTACTAGTGCAACATTATGACTTTATAAACAAACACTTGCATAATGCATATCATCATTGCAAACAAACAGAAAGGATGTGTACCTTCATGATTGTCTCGGCCATTCGTGTCTCCGTCTGACATTTAGGCTTGTTGTTCCACCGTCCACCGTTCTGCCACTAAGGGACTGCCCTGCCCAGAGGGCCTGCTCAGTGTCGCCAGATAGAGCAATCAGCAGAGACGCAGAGAGTAACGAGGGGGAAGAAGAGAGAGGGTACATACCCACTTCACCGCCAGCCTTGCTCTCACACTCCCAGACACATCCTCTGCTCAGAGGCCGGCAGGAAGGGAAGGGAGGAAGGGAGAGAGCACAAGAGGGACGGAGGGAAAGCGGGCACTCCGCCCTCTAAATGATCCAGATGGTGAGTGTGGGGGTGGCCTTCGTGTGCAACAGTGCCTCTCTGTGTCTGAGGTAGTTATAATCCAATATGTTTCAGAGGAAGTGCTTGGGATAATCAAACAAAGGTTGTATGTGGTTTGACATAATCATTGGCGATCATTTGTATTGTTCCTTAAAGTTCTTACCAGTGTCTTGTGATCGCTCTCAGCTGCTGGTTGTAGAGCAAACATGAGAGGAATCTAAGTTCAGAGGCCCCTTAATGAATATGTTTATTTGGTTAAGTGTCGTGGCCTGTGACTTACCCCATGAGTGTGTTTACATCTCTCTCTGGATCCCCAGACCGGTCTCTACCAAACACAAACCCACACAAATATCACTAACTTAAGTATTAGTACACATAGCTGTTGATGAAGATGTGTTGAAATGGATTTTGATATGGAGTTTATTCAAAAATAGACTATAATTACTCAGCCCTCTGGAATGCTTCATTTTAACTGGTTAATTGTGGCTCTCTGCACTCTAAATTGTATAATTGACCGTAGTCCAAGGTAAACTGTTTCCTACACAACTATAGTTTAAAAGAATAGTTCACTTAAAATCTACTCTCCCTCAAGTTGTTTCAAACCTGCTGAACACCATTGACATCCATAGTATTTTTTTTTTTTTTTTTCTACGGAAGTCAATGGGGTACTTCAACTGTTTGGTTACCAACATTCTTCAAAATATCATCCTTTGTGTTCAGCAGAAGAAATACATTCATACAGGTTTGAAACAACTTGAGGGTGAGTAAATGATGACAGAATTTTCATTTTTAAGTGAACTATTCCTTTAATGTCTAGCTTTTCACTCCTTAGTCTCTTTCTCTTTTAACCCCATTTTAATGTCCATTGCTATTCATTTATTTGGTTTGCTGCAATATAATAAGCAGGATGTCATATCAGCTGGTCATTAGTGCTAAATAAACCCTTTCAGTGAGATACAAGCCTTGATCACCCTGCTTCTATTTATTTAGCTATAATGACTGACTATACAGTACTTTTTGCATCTAGCCGATTTTGATTGTTCTGTGCTTTTTGATAGTTTGCAAGCCTTCTAAAGCAAAATGCGAAGGCTACGTCTTTTATCGTTCTTCCGTAGCAGCAGTATGTGCTAAAAATAGCTGTGACTAGACTTTGTTGTCTTTGCAAGGCACCAATAACCAGAGGACCGAGACAGACTAACAGCTTTTCCGCTGAGGCTAATAGTTCCCTTTGGACTGAAATGAGGGGTGACGTAGCTTCTGGTAGAAGGTTGGAGATGCATCCCTTATAACTACAGAGCAAATATACTGTATAGGCTATACAAAAGGGTCGTCTCTGGCAGTTTATCTACTTTGCCGCCCCCTTTATTTACCAATGTATTATCAGCAAAGGGCTATGCAGCTGTGCGTTTTGTGGTCACCCTCCCCTATCACCACCTTAAATAAAATAAAAACACCACCCTACCGATCGCAGGGAAAAGGAAGTCTATTTCAGAAGTAGTCATCCAAACACAGGGAGGACTTCCTGTCTGACATTCCTGACCTGGGCTGACTTCCTGCTTCTCCTCGGCTCTTCCAGACATGGACAGACAAATGTCTTAATTTCAGTCTTAATTTTTTTAATTAGCCGAAGGTTGAATTGTTCGATCTAATCAACAAGGCAAGTTTGAGAGGCTTGCAGCTGCATGAAAACAAGGGATCTTATTTGTAAATTATGGCCTAAGGGGTATTCGAAAAAAAAATTGTTTGTAAGAACAATTAACAATGTTTGACGCACATCCACTGCTTTGGAGCAAATGACTTGCATTCCAGCATAGCAAAATCTGTGATGTGGTCAGTGTTGGCCAATGGCCATGGTTAGGATTTTGTCTATAAGCATGAGGTTAGTTTTTGGGAAGCAAATTTTGGGGAACATTTGAGAATATTCATGTAATGACACTTTGGTTTAAGATTTGGCAAACAAAGGAAAGTCTCAATCTATCCAGTAGATTTTGGATTAGGTGCATGAACAAATGGATTCTTAAAAATATATCACAAACTAAGTTAAGATTCCTTTTAGAATGCTTTATTAAGTTTGAAGGTTTAGTGAAACATTTTAGACATTGAATGTAAAGTGCAAATAAAAGGAGTAGGAGATAAAACTTTATATTGAAGAAAAATTATTTATTCGAAGCCGGCAAAACTTCTACCATATAAAAGATTTTGTTTCTCTTATTGTTTTGTGAATTGTGTCCTCCAAACAAAAATTCCAGTGTTATATTTTTTGCTCTGTCTGTTGAGTAAAGAAGGAAATACTAAGCATATCTTCATCCAAGGGTCAATATGAGGAATACAATTTTTTTCTTCTAAATAAATGTCAGTTGTCACATGTTTTAAATGTTATAAAAGTTTTAATCAATTTATTAATTATGATGTTTGTTTGCTAAAACCATGATTTTCATAATTTACTTTTTAAACGTATAATAGGCAGGTTACAATGTGACAACTTACCCCATATTTGTGGCCCATCTATAAAAAATGTGACATGAGAGATATTGACAGGAGTAAAAAGTGCGACAATTAGTCCTAGACTACCTACCTAATTTTTTAGAAGGAAATCCAGTAAGCCAATAAAAACTAAAAATTTAATATTTGTCATGGGATTATTCTTAAAATTCAGTTTGAATTACAGTTCTAGATGGTCTTAAATGTTTAACATGACATAATAAGCTTGTCTGAATTATTCACTGCTGTGGTTGACACCCAAAGCTATGATGGATTCTATGCACAAAGTCCAGGCTTTCAAAGTCCGGGCTTTGATTGGCCCATTTAAAGTTGGGGAACACATTTGACTGCCAACAGCAAGCGTTGCCATATTTTAATGTCATTCAAGGGTGTTAGAATGAGCAGGAGATTAGATGGGGGGCCCCTAATTATTTTGGCTTTAGTTCTGGATTAACCCTCTGTTCTGTCGACTTCAATTCACACTCGCCGTTTGATGAAATGTGAACTGACATAAATTCCGCGGCTCACTTTCAATCCGATTATGCAGTTAAATCACCGCAGTTCGAACCCAAGCAAGAGACTCTGGCGGGTCCCTATTCTCCGGGTCCTCCGAAGCCCTGACAGCTCCTCCCCGAAACACAGGGACCCACGCTACCTCCTCACAGGACCCACGCTACACTCTTAACCCCACATGAATAGAGCCTATTCAGCGAGGTAACGCTCAAGCACAACCTAAATATTGTTTTTATGAGCCGCAAATAGGTGGCACCTCCAAAAAAAAAAGCTCGTTTCTTGAATTCCCATCGTTCTTGGTCTTTTTGAGGGAGGAATAGCGCCATGTCACAATGACCGGGCTTGTGTTGTTGGCCACATTTGGAACAAGAGGAACACAAGAAGCCGACATAGTAGCCTACCGTTGAAAAACGTTTAAATGCATAGCGTTAATTCGCCTAAGGTCGCGGAACACAATCAATTTTAAAACGGTGCCATAGAGCTAAAATTACATGGTGTTTAGCTATTTTCTCAAGGGAACAGCTTTGTTTTGGCAGCGCGAGAGAGACAATTTCTTTACAAAGCAGACTCTATACCCAGACAGCAAGCCAACATTGAATAAACATTGATTTTCCATCTGAATCATCATTATGGTTGATATTGAAATTTCAATGTAAAATAAATGTTGAATCACCATTAATATATCGATGAAACCTGACGTTATTAATGTTGATGGTAACAACATTGGAACAACATTGATCTATAGTTATCTTTATGATTGATTTAGCATTGATATTTGGTTTACCGGGCGATTGCCAATGTGTTGAAAAGTCATTGATTTAGAGTTGACCGGGAAACGACCTGTGGTTGAAAAGTCATCGACATATCGTTGACCGGGAAATATGATTGAAAATCCATCGATTTTTGGATGACCGGGAGATCAACGGGTGGTAGACCAACGAACTGCTCCGGACACCGCTCATTTCTGGACCCGGACCGATACGATCAGGTAAGCTTGCTTTATGTTCGATATTGTACTAAATCAAATAATGTTACTCGTTAACATGGTTATTTACTCGTTAACACGACGCAGTGCTGCAGACATTGAAATAGATTTTATTAAAATGTCTCCACGATCTGCTTTTGAAGAAATATGATATCGTACAGCGTACATTCAGTTCTGTCGCCTCCGTACCACACTGTACAACTCGACGTATAACGTTACATTCACATCACACGTTAACGCAGCGGCAGTTACACTCACAGAACACTGCACTTATTCGTGCACTTAATCACAAAAGTGTATTATTTGCTCGTGCTTTAAAGCTTTGCCGGTTATACATTTAATTGGCGTTTTGTTCTGACATGCACTTTTTCTGAGCGCGTAGGCCTAGCGGCAACTGAATTTATTTCCAAGTGTGCAAATATGTGGGTGTTCTCTGTTTAACTTAAAGGCTCATTTTTTGCATTGTACTTGTATTTTCTGTTTTAGACGCTCTTACGGCAGATGGGGACAGCCGGCGTCACCTAATTTAACTTTACTGGCTGTGCAAAAGTGGCTGTGCTGCGCAAGACCGAGCAGGAGGGACTGGACGACACCATCCAGACGTCAGAGGACCATGAACTGTAAATTGGCTAAAGAGGACAAATAATGAAATAAGGCTAATAAAATGAATTTGTTTTTACCTTAAACGTTGTGGTGTGGTCAGTGTTTTATAGGCTAGGCTATAGGCAGCTTTCAAATGTTTCCTCACTTTTTAACATCCTGGTTGTAGATAAAGCAGGATATTCATAGGCTATTTAATATAGGGCATTAATTTCGTATGCATAGCAATCATTTTCTATGGCTTAATAACGATTGAAATTCAATTGAAATCACGTTGATCCTTAGTTCAGTTGAAATTTCAACATTGTTTCAAACTTTCAATATTCCTGATAATTGAAATACCATTGAAATTACGTTGATATATGGATGGGATTTCAATGTTGTTTCAATATTAAAACAGGGTGCAAAATGATGTAGAATCAACATCAGAGTTCGACGTTGATTCAATGACTTAACGTTGACAACGGAATGTTGATTTAACATAGTTTCAATGACTGTTTGCTATCTGGGTAGCGCCTTCACGCAGTTTAAATCTTAATATTTATGTGGGTACTAAATGAGAATGTCCGAAATGATAAAAGGTAGAACGGTTTTAAATCATATATGCCAAGTTTGTAGTGATGTAATCTTTATAGGCTTTTCAGGTTTGTTTCAGTATTTTTAAAGACGCATTTTCCCTCCCCCACAAAAAAAAGAACTTTAATCAGGATTACAACAAGCAAAACATTTATTTGTTTTATTTATATGAATGAAAAAACAGATATTATCACTGGACTTGTTTGAAGAGGACACACACACACATAGCATATAGCAATTTATTGAACTCTCGGAAGTTTTTGAACTCATTTAAAATAAACAATTTAAAACATACATTTGTGTGCAATTTATTGAACTCTTTGAAGTAAATTGAACATTAAGAACCATAACCATTTTTTATTATTATTATTTCCCCAAATAAACCTTAAAATATAAAACAATCCCCATCAAGTCTTAAAACGGGAATACTCTTCATGTCCTTATTTTGGGCTGATTTGAAAACTTTCGCATGATACATACACAATTGTATTTTGTTAGGCCACCAGCAGAGGGCGATGTCGTCGCGGATCCTGCAGAGAAAGTGTTTTGAATTCATAATTCTGAAGCCATCTAAGACTATTTAGGGTTTCCCATGAATTTGCAATGTATTTCCACACTAATTACGATCACACGGTTCTGAATAATAAATACTTTATTATGTCTCGCAGCTGATATATATATAGTGTGTGTCTTTATGTTGACAGTAGCCTACTGACATATAAATGATGTATTATGGATATGGACTATAATAAATCATTGTGTGTGTGTGTGTGTGTGTGTGTGTGTGTGTGTGTGTGTGTGTGTGTGTGTGTGTGTGTGTGTGTGTGTGTGTGTGTGTGTGTGTGTGTGTGTGTGTGTGTGTGTGTGTGTGTGTGTGTGTGTGTGTGTGTGTGTGTGTGTGTGTGTGTGTGTGTGTGTGTGTGTGTGTGTGTGTCTATGATGGGGACTTCAACCTGAATCCACAAAGACTCATGCGGGACTCGTGGTCCCCATAGGAAACAAGATTATAAATCATACTAAGTGACGTTTTTTGAATAAGTAAAAATGCAAAAATGTAAAAAAGTTTCCTATGATGGGTAGGGTTAGTGTAAGGGGCAGAATATAGAGTTTGTACAGGATAACAACCATTACGTCTATGGCAAAGATAGTAAACCAGACAAGTGTGTATGGAGAAGTGTTTATGTGAAATATGTATATATGGAAACGTGATAATGTGACTAGTATTATATATAATAGTTCTAAATCATACTTAGAATATACTTTGTGTATATATATATATATATATATATATATATATATATATGTATATATATATATTTCATATATATGTTATGTTTAAAAACAACAACTTGTATAACCCTATGTTTTCTATAAAATGTTTCTTTTTCTTTCACCAAATACTTTTAATCAATTGCAACTATTATTGTTCAATTAAGAGTGGGGACTCTTGAAGAAAGATTTACTGGTCGTTTTAGCCTAAATTTGGGTCAAATATGGACGAACCCAACCGTTGGGTAAACATTTTTAGTTAAAAAATTTAACCTAACTGCTGGGTTTGTCCATGTTTGAAACAACCGAGCATTTTTTAGAGTGCAGTAATTTGCCTGAACTTTCCAACCCATGACAAGCAAATGTTGGACTATTTTTCTGTCCAGGCGAAGGAAACTGCAGTGAGCAAATTGAGTTCCTACATGTGCTTTTACTGTCTCACATTGATTGGCTCACATGGTCCTGACAACTGTTGATCCAGACAGGGCGAGGTTTAGAGAAATAAAAAATGGTGTATTAATGTATATGAAGCATTAGTTTCAGTTCAAATAGTTCTAGATACAATTTAGTTAAGAGTTCCTTTGCAAACCCAGCAGGGTTCAGTTTAAAAACTCTAAAACTACTGAAACTACAGTGAGTTTCACTTTGTTGCACATAAACATGAAGCAAGTTTCAGCATTCCGCTTTGTGGAATGTTTTGCTGAATCTCACATAATGTTCTCGAGTTGTTCTCTTCATATTTAACGCTTTTGTCCTCTTCCAACAAGTCCAGTGATTTTCCCAGGAGTAAGAAAGAGAGCATTGAAATCTCCAAATTGGTATGGACCTCACCAACTCGCCAAAGCCTCTTTGGCAAATCTGTTTGATTTGACACTCTTGTTTGCCGTTGCAAAATCTTTCTTTTGTAGTCTCTGGATAAGCTTAATGACTTCTTTAACTTGCAAGCGCCTTATATAAGAAGGATACTTACACAGAAGAACTGCTCTAATCGAAGTATTGCATCTGGAGGGAAAAGCATCAAATCTATGCAATTGAATTCATCTTAGTGAATAGTTCCAGGCATGTTATCATGTTACTGTGTTCAGAGGCCAGAGAAATGGACCGAAAAGTTGGAAACTGAGAGCAACATTGTGTGAGTATTGAGTACACAGCGTGGACCCACCACATCACAATTCAGGGCAAGCATGGCCACAAACGCCTGTATTAAGGGATCAATCAGGGTTTGAATGGACCAGCATTAACTGGTTTACTAACACCTGTAATAACTATCAAACAAGTGGTAATCTCATAAGCCCCCACAGCATTTACATATTCCTCATTAGCTTGTTCAAACCTGAAGGATGCACTTTCTCTCTGTTGGCGGTCTCAACTCCTGCACTCTGACTGCTTGGGTGGCTCGGTGGCTAAGTGACCGGTCTGAATGTGATATGTATATGTATGTAAGGGATTATCTGTATTAGCATCGGCGTTTACCGACGCGGCCATATTCTAAACATGGCTCTGGATAATTGGAATGGGAGGAGAAGATGCCTGATCCATTAGTTCATTCTGTTTGCTTAGTGGATGGGTCGCCCGTTCTTCAATTTCACCAGTGGGGAACGTTTTTGTGGAAAGGGTGCGTACGTGTGTGCGAGGACTTCTCGATGCTTACTAAACCTAAGCAGATTCCACGACAAAGCAAATGCCTTGAAGTCTTAGCATGGCTCGCACATAGTATCGGGAGTTAGACCAAATACTGTGGATTTTTCAAGTGACTCTTGAGGGAGTGACCCAATCAGACCACACAATCTGCGCTCTACAAGAGAGAGATCTTTGAAATGTATAAACACCTTGAAAAGCCCCATTCTTGCGCCGATAATGTGCTTTCGAAGCTCGCCATCAAATGTGCCGAAAACTACTTCAAAGAAAATTGAAATGTAACAAATTCTGTCAGGGTAGAAAAGGATTATTGTAGGGCTCTAAATAGAGCTCTTTCTGCCTGTATTGTGTTTTTTCTTTCTTTTTGGTTTGGTTGGTTGGTTGGTTGGTTTTCTTGAACAGCTGACTGAACATCTGTACTGGAATTCCGATTGCATCAATTAAATGGTAACACTTTACAATAAGGTTCATTAGTTAATGTATTAACTAACGAACTAACCATGAGCAATACATTTGTTACTGTATTTGTTCATCTTTGTTAACGTTAGTTAATAGAAATACAGCTGATCATTGTTAGTTCATGTTAGTTCACAGTGCATGAACTAACGTTAACAAGATTTTAGTTAAGTGTTAGTAAATGTTGAAATTAACATTAACAAAGATTAATAAATGCTGTATACGTGCAATTCATTATTAGTTCATGTTAACTAATGTAGTTAACTAATGTTAACTAACGAACCGTATTGTAAAGTGTAACCAATTAAATCTATACAGTCTGGTTCATTTTAAATATAGTTTTTAAAAATATTTTAAATAATATAATATAATTTCATATATTATATATATAATGTTTACCCTAGAAGCAGAAGAATGGAAGAAAAAAGAAAACCACACTGTAAAAAAAAACTGACTTAAATTTAGTACAATCAACTTGGATGTTTTAGTGATTTCAACTTAAATTATATTAAACGGACTTTATAAATTATACCGTATTAAAAAAAATTAAGTTGAAAATTGCTTAACTTGTTGATAGTAGTTTTACAGTGATGTAAAAATATGACAAAATATGTATTAAATATTTATAAATATTTTAAGTAACATTTTATTTAAATTTTACAAATGTATTTATATATATTGTATTTATTTTGTATTTATTCATATTTAAATATTTATATTATAATATATAGTATTTAGTGCATTTTATAAATATAATATAATATAAATATATTTATATAATATCATATATATATATATATATATATATATATATATATATATATATATATATACTAGGGCTGTGAAACGATTAATCACGATTAATCGCATCCAAAATAAAAGTTTGTGTTTACATAATAAATGTGTGTGTACTGTGTAAAATTATTTTGTATATATAAATACACACACATGCTTGTATAATTATTTTATATATATAAATACACACACATGCTTGTATATATTTTAGAAATATTTGCAAGTATATACTGTATATAGATTTATATACCATTTATATTATATATAAATATATTATATATATAAATATATTATATATATAAATATTTTATATATAAATAACAAATTTTTCTTAAATATATACATGCACGTGTGTGTATTTATACAAAATAATTATACACAGTAGGCTACACACACATTTATTATGTAAACACAAACTATTATTTTGGATGCAATTAATCGTTTCACAGCCCTAATATATATATATTTGTTTTGGTATTTATATTAAAATATGTATTGAAATAATAGCTAGTATTTTATAAGTATTATGTTGTGTTTAACATAATTTAATATAACATAATATCAATTCTATATACAAAAAATAAAGAATATACTTATTCAATATTTTAATGGCTAATTGTTCTAATTTGAAAGTGTTTTATACATAATAAATGTACAATTGTTGGTGCGTTTCTTTAAAGCATAGTAATGTCAAATTTTCCCCCATAATATTTCTCCAAATGACACCAAGTTAAATAGCTCACACAACTAGATAACTGTAAAAAAATGCTAACCTCCCCAACACAACATTTTCTAGTGACTGCTCACATCTAAATTTTTCAATTGGCCCAAGTGAAATTCTGCTCATTTAATTTTGTCAATTTGCAGAATTTCACTTGGGCCAATTGAAAAATGTGAGAGTGTGTGTTTTCTAGTCTAAATATCTGCATTGTTTTGATCACTTCATCTCAACATCCCCCTGGATTTTGGCCCACTTAACCCGTCAGTTTCTTTCTCTTTAGCCGTACAGGGATGGAAGCGTCCGGCTTCTGGTCGTGACAGGGGGCAGCTCAACCAGTGAAGAATGGTCCAGGCAGCTGGTGTGACTAAGCCATGCCTTGTAAGGACGGGGCGGAGTGGCGTAGACTGAAGCCAGGGAGGGAGGTGAGGCGGATGGGAAGGGGGGGGGGGGGGGGGGGCCATCAGGCTCTCCGCAGAAAACACTGTCTTTTACATCGCACCAACTGTTCACATTTTCAACGCCGACCCCCTTTTTTTATTCTTCCTGCCAGAGCTTTGTTAACAAAACAGTTTACTAAGTGCTGGTAAGACATGTGGTTAATAAAGTGCAGAGGGTGCTGTCAAAGACCTATGCCGTCCATATGGACCACGCCAAGCATCCGTATTGTCCTCCTGTCATTCCACTACTTAACAGGCCTAACTGCATTAGATCATTAGAAAATAACAGCACATGCTCAACCTGATGCTTCTGTTGCTAGAGTGCCATAATGCCCCCAAAAGCCAAAACTTGAAGTATAGTCGTTTTACTTGGGCAGTAGACATTTTTGTACTTTTTAAAAATTTTAAAGGCATTTTCCGGCATCACAATCATCTACATTTCCAACTTAATCTTAGCTAATATTTGCTGAGCGTCAAAATGGCTGAACATGATGTTATGATCTCTTAAAGATATAGTTCACCCAACAATGAAAAGTCTCTCCTTAGAGTAAATGATGAGAGATATGTCGCTTCAAACCTGTATGACTTTCTTCCCCCTGCAGAAAACAAAATAAGATAATCTGAAGAATGACCCCATTGCTTTTAATTGTGCAGACAAAAAAAAAACGGCGTTTGTTATGATACTTTCGTTCTGTGGAGCACAAATAAAAGTTAACAACATAAAGGTGAGTAAACGATGACAGTATTTTCATTTTTGTAACAGAAAATGAACCGTTTGAAACACTATCTGCACACTGTTTGCCAACGAAGTGTTCTGCTCCACTTCGGATGATATGGCTAGTGATATAATGTGACTTTAACTAGATCATCTTTTCCTTATTCACACAGTAAGATACCCTGGGGAGCTGACAATGGATCCTTTGAGAGAGGAAGGGAGGTCTGCACTGGCCAAAGGTTAAACAGGGCTTTTGGCTGGTGATAAATCACTATTAAATGAGGCCTGCATTGCGGCGCATTGTCGTTGCTCACTTTCAAACCCATTACCTTCTGGTTGTAAAGCTGACACAGCTAATGAACTGACTGCTTTGAACTGGGGCCACAATATTGACTGGTTGCTTGGGGCAGATGTCTCAAGTCAAGCGACTAGTAAATGTACATTTGATTAAGAAAGACTCTTCGGGTCTTTGGGGGTGGAGATATTCTGAGGGGGTGAGGCTGCTTGGATAGCAGGGGGCTAGTCTACACTAAATGAAAACACTTGAGGAAGTTCATATTAAAACAATTGGGCTGACTGAATCAGGCTGATGAAAGAGTGTAAGGCATGCTGTTTGATTTTGCCAAAAGACAAAAGACTGCTAATGATTAGCCGAGACGTGGTCAACTCACTTCCTCTAGGATACTGATGCTTTTCTGGTGCTGATGCTGGGTTTGACTGAGTTGATTGACATTTGTGAAAAGTGAAAGAATTTTGTGTTTAAAGAATATGTTGCTTGTGACATATACACTAATATAAACCTTAATTTAGTCCAAAATACTTTTTTAATTATAAAACAATAGATTAAAAAAAATTAAGAGTTTTTGCTTGATATGCTTTTGTCTTAAAAAAATAATTTAATGCAATGACCTATTTTCTATGTGATTTGAAATACTTTTATTGCCACTTTTAGACATACAAGTAATGAATATATTGCTAATTTTCACTATTCACAATAAATTCATTTTCCACCTCTATTGCAGAATTCAGCTCATAGTGATCTTTAACAGCTGAACCCAGTTGGAGGAAAGGCCCTAAAAGAAGCATGACTAACCGTTATCTTGTGTTGCCGGTGAAGGATGGGGAGCTGAAGCAGTGTTGAGATGTGCTGATTAGCATATAATTGGTCCTTTTGTATTAAACACAAGGAATTAGCCTCCTGTTCAGCGTGCTGTTAGCAGCCTGGTTTCCCATTCATTTCAAGAGAGAGCGAACACACGGCCTGCTGGGAACTGCACCTGACAGAAATGGAAAATCACCAAAAATGAATCTATCTATCTATCTATCTATCTATCTATCTATCTATCTATCTATCTATCTATCTATCTATCTATCTATCTATCTATCTATCTATCTATCTATCTATCTATCTATCTATCTATCTATCTATCTATCTATCTATCTATCTATCTATCTATCTATATTATCTCAATATCTATCTAAATCTATCTATATCATCTAAATCTCTATATCATCTAATCTATATCTACCCATCTACTGTATATAATCTAATCTATCTATATATCTCTTTATCTAAATACAACTATCTATAAATATTATCTAAATCAGTCTATCTATCTATCTATCTATCTATCTATCTATCTATCTATCTATCTATCTATCTATCTATCTATCATGATTTTATGATCTTCCATAATCAATTTCCTGATGTTTTCTTCATTTATTTTTGCCCAGTAAATGATCTTTCATCTCTTGATGATTCTCCGATCACTTAAGCTAAACATGTAATCTGGTTATTTCACACTCGTCCGTTATCCACACAGTTACACCATTAGTCATCATATTGACCCAGCCATTTTCATGGTGCGCCCGTTGTAAATTTGTTGTTACATGGTGTGTCTGCCACGGTCCCCGCAGCATATTTGTTTGGGTCGCTCGCATGTGTGTGTGTGTTTGTGTGAGAGTGTGTATAATGCTTATGCAGGGGAGTGTGTGTAGGGCCTGCCAAGCTGCCCCCCTCCATCTCTGATAAATGGACTGTGGTCAGTCTGGGGGTGGTGGGGGGTTCACGAGGCCCCACGGGGCCAACACTGCTCTCGGATGCAAGGATGAGGTGGACCCACGCCAATTATGGTCTTTTGTGTGTGCTAACTTTGTGATTGACATCGGGTCTACCCTCTCCCCATGGACCCCATTTACACATACTGGCCAGTAACTGACCTGCACAGGGGAGGCAGCGCATTTACCGAACTCTCAACTGGCTTGGCCCTCGGTCGCTTGCAGAGTTTTTAAGCAGAGATTAACTTATGACTTCAGGTGAGACGTTTGTTATTTTCTCATACAGCCACTTTGTTGGATTAGCGAAACATGCTTAAAAATGACACATTTGTGAAGCAAGATCAAGTGTGGGTAAAAGTTTTTGCTACTTTATACGTGTAAAGATCGAGCATCAGTTAGGGGTCATTAAGGCATCATCTGTAAATCCCACACATTCCTGCTCATGAAGACACAAGCGTCAGCAGCGAAATGATCTCATTGTGACTTTCTCTTTAATTTTCAATCAATTTATAAGGGTTTGCCTTTTCCTGCCTCTATCAATGAGCTCTCTTTCTCTGTCTTTTATTTTCTCCCTAAAGACAGCTGAATGAGCATGCAAGAAGATGTGAGCATAATGACCCCGGCAATGGTGACAAAGCCTAATTGGTCACGGAGGCCAGTGGCTAATGAGCTGAAAAAATGAGCCCATGGGTGTGTAATAACTGTATTTTCCTCCATTTCTTCTCCTTTAGTCACAGTCCTGTGTGGCATTTTTAACCAACTAAAATGGCACCAGATGCAACAGGGCTCAGACATTTTGACTTGAATTGGGAAACCATATGTTCAGATAAGTCATGGTTTCCCTTTTCCCACAGGCAGGGGCCAGTGCATCTGTGAGGAAAAGCACTGGTGGCCAGGAAGCCTTGCTTTACGACTTTACACAAGAGCTTACGGTCTTGGACAGCATTACTTAGGCATAAGAGGGTTTTTGCTTAAAAACAAAACAAAACAAAGGGTAAGGGAGAGAAAGGGATAGAAACAAGGATGTAATAGTGAATGATTGAGATGTGATTCTTTTCGCCTTACTCAAAAGGAAAAAGCCTTAAAATTGACAGTTATTTAAAATAAAATAAGTTTACTTAGTTCAGAATATGAAAATGATGTCATCATTTTCTGATAGCTTTTTAAAACCAAACTTTTTTTGTGGAGTTAAAGAAGAACATATAAGCTGCTCTTTTCTGTACAAAGCACAATTTCAGTCTTTGCATCACACAAAGCTATCATATGGCTTCAGAAGACTTTGAATATAGCACACAAGATGTATGGACCGCTTTTATTATGTTTTTTTTCTCCTTTTTGGAGCTTGACAGCCCCAGTCCCCTTCCACTTTTATTATATGAATATCTATTTTTGTGTTTCACAGATGAAAGTGTGAGTAAATGATGACAGAATTCATGTTTGAGTGAATTATCCTTTACAAATATATATATAATATATAAATAAATATATATAAAAATATATAAATATTTTTAATTAGTGAGCATATTTCTGCTTGTTTGGTTTATGTGCTGTGGAAAACCCTTTGGCACTGAAACCTTAAACACAGGTTTTATTTAACCAGCTCTTGCTGCTCACTTCAGATTCTCCGTGACTTCAGTCAAGTGAAGTTACTACCTCAGTTTTTTTTTAATATACTGCACTTCTTGCCCTTATGAACCTGTTGAGAGCCTCTGAAAGGGACATGAGGAGTGCTACTGGTCCCTGAAAATAGTGCTGACTGTCGGGCCGAAAGGGGGAGAGTCTGCTTTTATTCAGTGCCTAAGATAACAGCATACAGAATGATAGACTTCTCTGAATTGTTTGTTCCTCTCGCCCATTGTTCTTCCCTCCATTCAATGAGTCTCTTAGCCGCACTTGAGGGGGGCCGTCACAGGTAGGAAGGCAACTGAGCTTATTCCCAGCACATGCTTGATTGCCTCCTTATAGACTCTCACTCTCAAGGCTCTGAAAGGCCTTGGCGGCCTGGTGAATAAACTACTGCTCGCTTCCATAAACTTTTTCTCCTCCCGAATTTTCCGAGGATGTGAGCAGAGGAGCTCAGAGCCAGGCTCGGGGGAAGCGTCTGAAAGGGAGTCTGTTTGAGAATCAAAGCCCACTGGGTCCACCCTCTCTGCACACGCACAAAGAACGGGGTGCACCAGACCCTGCCCACCGAAGAGCAAACTTCTCATTTTCACCAATGCAGGTACGGCCTGCAAACCACGTAGCGAAACTACTTTTTCTTTAATGAACAAAATATCTAAACGTGCTTCGTTTCTTGAAGACACTGGTTCTATTGGTTGCCAAACATTGTGCTTCTGTTGGGAACCTGATAGTGAATGAAGATCTCATTTTAAATTAACTTAGCGCTGTACAGTGAGTGATTGTTTGTTGAAATCAGTTTGACCTGTCTTGTCTCCTTCCTGTGGATCGTTCTTCTCTTGTTAATGAGGATAGACTGACAGTGGAGCATGCTGGGCTTTGGTACCAGATCTTTAACTACTTTAAAGACATGTTAACTATTACCAGCAACGTCAAAGGGTTTTAAGCCAACAAGACAATGTGGATGCCGACAAACGCGCTTTTACAGATCATATGAAAGGGATTGAGTCATGTCATGCCAAAGAGTTAGACAAAGAAATCACATCAGATCTTATGTAAAAAGAACAACACTTGCATAATAGTAGTTTTGGAGCATCAGAGATCAAGTAATCCTCCATATTTTGACTTAGAACATAGAATGACGTCTCTTTGAAATCGGCAAAATATTGTTGCCATTCAGACTTAGCGCCTTCATTGCTTTCTGGACTTAACTGAGCTTTTTTGGCTTAATCGCATAATCATTCAAATTTGAGAGACTGAAAGCAGTAGTTTGAGGACATTTTTTATGTTTTCACATATATGGGATATTGCTTTCTGACACTCGCATTTTCTCCAACTGTTTAAGGAATGTTGTAAAGATGTCCATCAGAACATTTTTAAGTGGGTTTGATTGACATTGTCTTTGAGAGGGAATAGACTCTGCTTAAACATTGTCTTTATATGCTCTGTGTTTAGCTGTTGGACTGTGACCCCTCCATCTGTTCAGGCTAATCTGCCCATTATTTGGACACTAACTTCTTTCTCATGCAGGATACACTGAGTCCTCCATCAGCAAAGAATTTGAGTTTAACACTGTATGCATGATGTTAAATTACAGCAGATTTGTAAATCAATTGAACTGACTTTGTAGGGTATACTACTAGCTTAACGTTCTTTAAATGTTGAGAAACTGTACTTGTTTCTGATTTGTCAATGACATTGTGCGTTCAGTCACTTTGAATAATCACCACTATATTGTATAATTGACCGTTCGCAAAAGACCCGCTCCCTTTAGTTACTATCACTATGTCCGACAAGCTACGCCGCTCTCACGCCATGTTCACACGCAGTGAAAAATACATTGCGGAGCAGAGAGGACACTGACAACGAGGTGACTGGTGACAGACCAGGTTACTTTTGATATTAAACAAAGTCTCAGCTTTCAAATTTGGTCATTTCATTTTCTACTAACTCTCCTGACTGCTTTGTCGGACAAAATGGCGGATGGCGAAGTATGATTGGTCAGACCACCTGTCAATCAAGCTCCCGGCGAAGGGTCAATTGCCTATTGTTCCCCGCAGCTGTGCTAGTTTCACATATCATTCCGCTGCCTTTTTCTTTTTGCTTAATAAAATAAAAGGTTTTAAAATTACATTCAAATAATATAATTGGTAGTCCTAACTAAATCTAAATGAGATATATTTGAAGAAAAATGACCAGTTATTGCACACGTCAGTTCTATATGAGGCCATTTTTTATGTTGCTTGGCATACAAAAACAGCTAGATAGATATATAAACAAATGACACACACACACACACACACACGCACACAAGCGCTTCGCATATGTGAGCGTGCTTTCCACACAGCGTGCGAGTAACGCAATGCGCTTCCTTTTGTATATTCTTGCACTTGAATATTTAATCAGTCCAAGCTTATACTTTCAAGCTGATGAAGCGCTGGCTGGTCAATGAGCGTCGTTCACGTTTGTTCACATTCATGCATTGTTAGAATTCATAAAAATGTTACCGGCCGACTGGCAAGTGACTCAATTCCCACATGCACACCAACTATTTTTTACTCGCATTTGGCGCTTGGTGAGTGTGAATTTTACGCCCTGTTTATTTGAATTAATGTAGCTTAATTTAATGGCTTCAATTGGTGTATTGCTTTAATTGGACACACACACTCACACTTTAATTAAATATCTCCTCGTTAAAGCATTTCCAACATGGTTCATCGCTAAATGACACCGAAGGCCACACCGGGCCATGGTGTACAATGACTGACAGCCTGAGGAGTGACATCATGAACCTGGACACCCCAAGCAGTGACCAAATCCCCTCAAGATCACAGGATCTCTCTGCTTTAAAGCCACTGTTTATAATCTGACTTATCACTGAGTCACTCAGGGTTGATGCAGAAGATTAGAAAAAATCTCAAAGAAATATGAGAGAACAGCTTTTCGTGCCTTTTGTTGCCGGCCTTGACCCCATGTGTCTTCCCAGTCGAGAGAAACTATAAGCTTAGATCAAGGAAAACATTAAAGGGAGAGAGAAAGAATAAGAAGTAAATGTATTCATAAAATCAGTAGGCCCCTGGGAATGGGATTTATGTAGAGCAAGCTGTTACCTTTCATATGGGAACCTGTTTAAGTTGTCTAAGTGAGAGAAACACTGACTGAATTTTGACAGAATTGTTTTTGAGTTGTTGCCGAATGTAAATCTCAAAGTAACGCATAAAACGCAAAAAGAGAAGTTTCTTAAGGAATTATTCTCTGTCCCATCTGGAGCGACGCTTAATGGATAGCGGATCCCCCCACATACACCCCCGAATCCCATCTCATTCAAGTGAAGTTGTCCATTAATTAATCTCTATGTTTTTCTCTCCAAACACTTCTTCTGTGGCTCCTCTCTCCTTTCATGGTCGTTTTACACACACACTCGTGAGCAGCACTATGGGAAAGAAAGCCCTATAGTCAGCCACAAGTGTCTTAATTAAGGCAGAGAATTGCAAGCAGGCTCAGCTTATTTGGGATTCCTTTCTTGCATGCCGAAAGAAGCCAGGGAGAAGTGTGAAGTTGCACTTTAAGTTCAGCTTGTTTGCCGCTGCCAGTATAAGGTCTTAATAGATACAATGACTTGGAGAGGTTTTCAAATTAAAACTGGCAAGACCCCTCCACTGCCCATGCCATTCACTCTCATTATTTCCAATATGAGGAGCTGAAAGGGAGAAGAATACAGCATCTTCAAAGTCCCCCTTCAAATAACCCTTGTTGGTAATTAACAGTGTGGATAGGTATCGTCTTAGTTTGTCATGGAGAGATGAGGGTGAAGGTTCTGGGTGTCTGAGTCTTCTCATTTCAATTGCGAATTAAATACTGTTTCATTTCTCAAGGAAGCTTTCCAGCCTTTCTAGAAATGTGAGGAATTAATGAGCAGAACTCAGGAAGACTGACAACACTGCCTCTGAATATGCTCAGATGACAATCTTATTGCTCAGAGGTTGCTCATGAGATCTGAAATCCTCGGTTATGTTTTATTGTGGTATATTTTAAATGGTTAGTTCACCCAAAGATTACTTCTGTCATTAATTACTCACCCTCATGTCGTTCCAAACCTGTAAGACTTTCGTTCGTCTTCGAAACACAAATGAAGATATTTGAATGAAATCTGAGAGCTTTCTGTCTCTTCATTAACAGCAGCGCAACCACATTTTACCACAGCACTCGTTTTGCTTCATAAAGTTGAGGTTACACCACTGGAGTCACATAGATTACTTCAATGATGTCTTTAACTTTCTGGGGTTTAAAAGTAGTAGTTGTGATAGCTCCCAATGGAGGGACAGAAACCTCTCAGATTGCAGACCTTCATTTGTGTTCCAAAGATGAACAAATGCCTTACGAGTTTGGAACGACGTGTATTCTCGAGTAATCGGTGAGTAATTATTGACAGAATTTAAATTTTTGGGTGAATTAACACTTCAAAGATATTCAAGTATATTTCTCTGAAGATTAAAAACAGATACAACTGAGACATTTTTGAGTATAGAGTTATAAAATTAGTGTGAATGTCATGGATTAGATCATTTGGAAATCTTGGAAGAGTTTGACGATAAATGTTTGAATTCATACTAATTTTTTCGACTAGTTTAAGGTTTGTTATCTTGGTGAATTTGAGCACAGTTTAAGATGTTGATGAAATCTGTTTTAAAACTCTGGAGAAGCCGCATGTGAGAATAAGGAATTTATTTTATTTTATCAAAATACAGCAAAAACATAATATTGTGAAATATCATTACAGTTTAAAATTCTAATTTATTACTGTGCAAAGCTGAATTTCCAGTAGCCCTTACACTTAAGTGTCACATGATCCTTAAGAAATCATTCTAATACGCTGATTCTTTAAAAAACAATCAAATCTAAACTTTTGACCAGTATAATCAATTTATATAGTTATTTGTAATATATAATGATTTTTTATATGACCTCACTTCTTTCAACCAGAATCTGTTTAATATTGCTTGCAACTTGAAGATTTTACAGTTTCTCTCAAAACAACAGTTTCTCTAAAAACAGTCCAATAGTCTTGTGGCCAAGTCCTTGGACGTGACTTGGCTCAATGTCTATTAAGAATACTGTTCTCTTTGAGACGACGGCCCTGAATTCATCCTCATTTTCACTCATCTTTTCAAACTGCCCCTTTTGTTCAAATCAAGAGATGGGAGAAACCATCAGTATGTAAATTGCATGCTCATATGAGACTTGCTCATGTTGCTCTATCTATTGAGCCACCCTTTCTATTCCCAGATTTATCCCTAAAAAAAGAGAAACAATTATTTGGATGACAAAAGAGTGGGGGGTAACGACTCGTAATGCACGCAAGAGAAATCACATTGGTGGGGGAATTACAGAATAATTACACATATGCCCGGATTGCCAGCATTCATGGGCTCTGACAATATTTTAAGGATTAGAGATGTTAGTGGCGCGGCCCTCTGCTAGAGAAGGAGCTAGCAGATGCATTCAAATGCAAAAGCATACCGTTAGGAGGGGGTAATGCCGTCTGTCTGTACCGCTCGATACACTTTTGTGAAGGGCGTCCCATCCAACAGATTCGGCCACTTGATGCCCAGATCTGCTCTCAGGGAAGAAGTAGTTAACAAAGACGGACAGCCTCTTTAGGATAAAAGTAATTATCTTGAAGCAGATAAAAGTACTGCTTGACTGAAGCCTTCAGAAAACTATAACAGATAGCATATTTCTGTCTTGAACGTAATCCGAAAAGTTGAATGCATGACATGGAACAGTTTGATTTGGAGTGAAAAAAAAAAAAAACATTGAAAAGATGTGTTTTTGCTGATTTCCTACAATGTCCTAGATCAACGGAAAGGCAGAAAAAGTATATTCTTTTAAAATAAATATTCCAGTTTCAACACAAGTTAAGCTTGATTGACCTCATTTGTTGCATAGTATTGATCACCACACAAAATAATCTTGATTTGACGCTTATGTTCTTGTAAAAAGGCAAAAAAGGAAGTTACTTTGATGCATTTACAATAGAGGCGAATGAGGCCAATTTATGGGGGATTTAAAAGTAGTTTTTGTTTTTGTTTTATTATTGTCTGTATTATTTGAGCTGTAGAGTGGTTTAAATCATTTCTACAGTAATTTTAAGAGTTTTAGTGTTCTTGACATTAAGTTATCATGGCAACAGTTATAAAATTGGAAATAACTTCAAACAGAAAAGGTTTTTAGGTTTTTAAGTGATTATATCACACTTACATCATGTTAAATTGCATATACGTCTTGTGGCTATACAATTAGAAAGGGAGTATTTTAACGTTTATGGATTGGCTCCATTCATTCCCATTGTAAGTGCCTCATTGTAACCCAGATTTTTGCTTTTCTCTTCTTTTTGTAAGAAAAGGAGCGACAAGTGGCAAATCCACAAATGCCCAACTTGTATTACCACCTGAATATTTATTTAAGGCTGATAATCACTATTTCCATTTACACCCCCTCCCCCCCACACACACACACACAAAAGTTTATTTTTAAATTAGCCTATATGATTTTTCTAAGTTTTTAAAGCTGCAGGCAGCAGTATCTTGTCTGTACGGTCCATGAAATTCCCTCATTGTTGATGTTTAGACATGGAAATGTAAGGCATTCATGGGAACTAAAGCCATGAAAAATGGATGAAATTACAGTCTGTTCGGGTGAAAGGGCCAGAGCAGGCGAAGCACAAAGGCAGATATTCTGGTGTTAAAAGTCTGGTGGCTCTCTAACAGGTGAAGGCCTCCAGTGTGTGGCGACGGCACGTGAATGTGACCGGACAACAGGCGTCCTGCTGGGAAACCACAAAGAGGGAGCAAACACCATAACCACCAAGACACTGAGCGCATCAAGTGCCTGCTTTCACTCTCGCCTAACCTTTGGACTTCTTCAAGTGTTACAGATATGGCACATTTTGGCAAACCAGTAGCAGCCAATGGGAGATGAATGACCAGTGAACGCTTTCATTTGCAGAGACCCCTTTTCAACAGGGGCTAATATGCGGAGAGCAGGCGTTGCTTGGAAATAGCCGCAAGTTCCTCTTTGCTTTTTATCTCTCTGTGTGTGCATGTGTGTGTGACGGCAACCCTTGAGAAATCTGATTTGGGGCCCTGACTGAAAGGAAGGCAGGTTGAGCGTGTGTTATAATCTTAGAGAAGGTATGGTGAACATGACACGGCTCTCAAACTGAGGGCAAAATGTGCAAGTGATTGCTTTCTGAAGAGGAATGCATTTGTTTTTTTGTCTTATTTGTTGTCTGTACTTTCGTCTCAGATCTACAATTATAAATATATAGTTATATGAATATATATAATTTAACTATATTATAAAATCTAAGAAGAATTATTATAGATTTAATCTATGTATTCATGTTGATTTCATAAAAAAAAAAATCTATAATACATTTAATTTCATGATTTCAAAAATGTGGTCTAACTATCATGTAAAAGAATCCAATATTTTATGTTTTATTTTTAAATACTTATGTGTTTTAAATCATTATTTTCAAACATGTTTTGAACGTATTTTAAGGTCCTTTTTTTTTTTTTTTTACAATATTGCAATTTTTTTTGTAGTTTTTTGAAAAAACCTGAATGTTTAAATGTGTGATTTAAATGTAAATATATATATATATATATATTACGTCTGTCACAACAATAAAACGGCTTACTGTGTGTTGGTTGGACCAACCTGACTTTGATTTGGCAGACAAAATTTGTCTTTACATTTCAAATGAATTTAATATATTTCACATACTGCAACTATAATATTAATTATAGCCTGATCTAACTACTTTTTAAATTAATTTAATTAGACTTTTTTTTTTTTACTTTTAATTAGACTTTTTTTATTTTTTACAGTGTCTAGACAGTTATACCTCCTAGACATGTATTAATTCAAGCCCCATGTAAAATATTTAATTACATTTTAATTCAGAAATTGAAAACATGTTCATTACAAGACATGTAAAAAAAAAAACGTGATGATACTGGGAATGAAGGTATGTCAGTATATCTACAATGCTTTTAAAAAAACATAACTTAAAATATATAAATTATAATATAACTATAATGTAACTATAAAAAAATATAACTGTGTTACTGTTCTCTGATGTTGCAAATAACATGCTTTTCTTGTCTTCTAACAGAGTGTGTATCTAACATAGACATGTTTCTACTGACGGCCTGAGCTCGACATCAGACAGCTGCACAAAAAAGTCTCTCCATACCAACTCAAAACATCAGTGGGGAGGGGAAGAGACTTTCTGGCCTCTTAGAGGCAGCCTCTTGAAGTCGGGTCCGACAGTCAACTTGTGGTGTTGATTAGTAACCCCCTGCCAGAGGACGAGCTCGCGTGCCTGCACCATTCGCCACCTCCGGTCGAGGTCTCCAGCATGCCACTCTTTTGAGAGCAAGTCAAACTGCGGCCTGAAATGCTGCGGAGAATAAAAGTCCCCTGCGCAGAGGTAGACATCCAGCAGACTCCCATTCAAGCCCTCGACCTCCATGAAAACGGCAAAATCAGAAATGAAACTTTCGATCTCCGCATCCCGTTCGACGGCGGGAGAATGGTGGGCTTCCATTTTCACAACTCCCCCCACCGATCCTTTTGTTCTCGCTGTGGTCCTAATAGTCTTTAGATTTCGCTTTGACCCAGCGAGGGTTATAGACTGCTGAAAGAGTCCCTTTTGTCCCTAGTCTTGAGAATGATAAGGAAAAAAGAAAAAATTGTCAATAAAATTCAAAAATAAAATTCAAAAAAGAACAAGATGACAAATCCTTTAATATGAAGGCACAAAAAAGGGTATTTATGATTATTACCATCCCTGAGTTTGCTAATGAATACGCATTTCCTAAATTACAAGTTATCGGCTGAATGGCTATCCTCAGCATATAAAAATATACAGGAGGATCTATGTTTT
Organism: Phoxinus phoxinus; assembly: GCF_949152265.1. Taxonomy (NCBI): domain Eukaryota; kingdom Metazoa; phylum Chordata; class Actinopteri; order Cypriniformes; family Leuciscidae; genus Phoxinus; species Phoxinus phoxinus. The sequence goes on from NC_136900.1 coordinate 14,653,381, forward strand.
ATTCAAAATCAGATTTATTATCTGGATAAGAAAGGGTCCCATAAAAATGTTAGGACGGCCATTGAGAGTCCCCAGGCCCTTTGTGAGTGAGACCCCTCCTCATCTGAAGAAGGAAAGATTTCATGACTGACTGAGAATGAAGAACAGCCTCAGTTCTCAAGTGACTATTTTCCTGACTCTCTCTCTCACTCTCTCTCTAAGCAGTAACACCTACATTGTATGCAGAGAGACAGAAAGCATTGAATGGCCTCAAAAAGAAACCCCATTCACTTCAAGGCAGCTGGGCAGGCCAAGTGTTCAGCCGGCCTTTTTACTCATGGATGGGTTTTTGTGCAAAGCTTGAGGAGAGGCCTCCAGCGCTCCTTCTTTAAGGAAAAGAAAGACAATAAATTTGTCTTGTGAGCATTACTACTGCTCAGTTATTCCACATAGCATTATACTGTAGCCAATATACAGTTATACTTTTTCTGATCAGTTTAGTGGCCTTTTTGGTTGATTTGATCTGCATTTTCAACAATTCACTGCCAGGGGCTTGAATGCGTGCCAGTCTTAATAGAGGGTCTTTAGAATGTATAGGGGGTCAAAGGTCTTGCAAGAATGTATAGATCCTTACAGCCATCAGTCTTGACCATCAGTGGACAGCAGAAAATAACACAGAGTCTAGAGTGGCTGTTCACTTTATGAAGTCCCCTCAGAAAAGAAGAATTGAGGTCCCTCTTTGGCCTTTTTTCCTGTTCTTTTCTTTCTCTACCTCTACTTTTAAAGCATTGTGCTTCTCTTGGCTTCTGTCTTCTTTCACCTATGGAATCGTGTTTCCGCCTCAATTACAAAAGGTAATTGTGAGATAAAGTTTAAAATAAGAACTAAAGTCACACAGTGAGATATGTTACGATAGATTGCAATTGGTTTAAAAAAAAGTTAAATTGCCAAATGTAACGCCGCATTGTGAGAAATAAAGATCATTAGACACTAAGTTATTGGGAAATATAAAGTCAAAATTGGAAAATACAATTACAAAAAAATAAAATTGCTATTGCTAGATGTGTCATTTTTATGATATGAAGTTGCAATTATGAGAAGAAAAAAAAACAATTGCAGGATAATTGCTCAATTGGAAGATGTAAAGTCGCAATAGGTAGATAAAAAGTCAAACTGTGATGTCACAATTGCGAGGAAAAAAAAGCCATAATTGTGATATATAAAGTCACAATTATCACAAAAAAAGTTGCAATTGAGAGTTCACAACTGAAGACAAAATCACAACTGGAAGACAAAAAGTCAAAGATGTGAGTTACAAAGTTACAATTGGAAGACAAAAAGTTGCAATTGTGAGATATAAAATCACAATTATAAGAAATAAAGTCGCAACTCGCAAGTACCTTTTTTCCTTTAAGGCAGAAATAGGCTTTAATATTAACCGCATTTGGAGGGAGAGATTAAAGAGAATTTGAAAATATATGAAATTTGAAATCGGGGAAGAATGTCTCGTAGACATCTTTAAAGACCGAAAGTAAATGATCAACTCAGATTAGTGTCATCATATAGTGATTTTTGATTCTACAAACCAGTTCTGTAATATAATTTCCTCTTGTACACTTAACCAGGATCCAGCGATGGGAGTGATTTGAGTCAAGTATGCACCTGTTGCTGCCATATTCTCTCTCCATAAGGAATTATTACTTGTGGAGATTACCATTCATCTGTCCTGCACACATCTCCACACTTTCTGAAGAAGTGGCTTTAACTTTGATGTGTGCCAGACACACAGCTTTTGGGGTACAGAAACCGTTTGTTAGCCTGAGCTTTCTTTGGGCCCGAGAGGTGGGAGGCCAATATCACGCACCTCTTCAGGAAGTGTGCACTGAAAGCATAGAGCAGTGGGGATTCCGGCTGGATTCCATAGGACCAGCAGGCTCCTCCGCTGGCATTATCTTCTCTGGGCAGGAGATCCCAGGCCAGAGCACCCCCACTGGTACTTCCCCATGCCTTTCAACCCCACGGCCTGCAGCACACTGAGAGGAGATTAGGATTAATCTCAGGTCGGACATGCTGATATTAACACCACCTCTCCCACCCTTCACTCTCCGTCAGAAGAAGGAATGCCGTTGCATCTGTTTTTGGAAGTTTAGCTTGGTGAACCCTTGAAAGTCTATAGGACATGGATGGCATGTTCTAGAAAATAGAGAGAGGATCAAAGATCTGGCTTTTTCCAGGAATTAGGATGGGGAATCATTCTTACACCAGCCAAGGTGGTGTCTAGTTCATGGTGAATATTTAAACTTGAGGTTGTTTTTTAAAGCACTTTGATCCAGTAACTTGCATGTTTTCCTCAAGACTTTTTTTGTCCCACCTGTTAATTTAAGTTTTCTTACTCTCAAAGACGACATGTCGCTTCCTTCTCTGTGTCTTTAGACCTTAGAAGCCTGAAATTATTTTACTTGCCACATTCTTGAGGATTGAAATACTTCAGAGTCATCCAGTATTTATAAGATGTTTTACCTTTTTGTGATACATGGTACTACACAAAATTAAGGTTATTCAGCGGTTCTTTGGAGCAACTTATCGAGAGCTGGGTTCTTAAATTTGGCTGTATTCTTTGGAGATTATAATTGTTATGTTATACTACAACATTAAAATATTAAAACTATTATACTTTTTTAAGATAGATATCATATGGATGGTTGGTTTCTTGGATAAAACGTTTTTTTTTTTTTTGTGGAACAAAAAATGGTTCTCCTTTGGCAATAGACAGAGGTGTGAAGTCCAGGTTCAGAAAGTAAAAGTCCTCCTCAGTATTTTGTTCCAACCAGTTTTTCAGCCAGGAGATAGAACTAATTAGTGAAATCAGCTGGCTGAGTTCATGGGTGGAATAAACATATGGCAGGACTTTTACTTTCTGACCCCTGGACTTTACACCTCTGGCTCCCTTTTGGTTCTTGTTTTTGAGAGTCTTGTTGTTCATAAAAAAGGGGGATTATTTACAATGTTTTAGAAAAATAAATTCAAATATAATCAAAAGAATACATCATTAATTACAGTTAAAATGAGGACTCAACAAAAAGAGAGATTTAAAAAAACCTGAAACGTAAAAAAAGTCTACAACGAAATTCCATTCAAAATCACCACCGTGTGAGAGTGCACGTCATTTAAGGTGAATTACACCACTGTAGCACATTTGCTTTGTTGTCCGACTCGACATATTGCTCCAGCAGTGGGAAAAAAGCTAAATGTCATAGTCTAACTTTTTCTCACCCATACCCCTGTTTGCTTATCCCTGTGAGAAAACCCACTCCTTCACAATGTACACGTTTATTTCGCACATTTGCGTACATTTTCCCCCTTTTAAGGCCTGGCCAAGGAGAAGCGCAGGAAAAGGACCCGCACACACACCCGCACAGGCATTGAAAAGGCAAAAGTTCTTTGCTGTTATGCAAATATAGCAATCTGTAAATGGTTGAGTGAGAGTTATATTTGAATTAAATGAGGCTTTGCCTTTTCATAACACTGAATTGCAAGCCAAAGTCTCAATACAAAATCCCCACGCCAAGGCCATGCATATTATGCATTTGACGAAATGTGAACTGACACAAATACCATGGCTCACTTTCAATCCGATTACTCGGCTAAACCACATCAATACGAGCCAGCCAACGGGCGCTGGCGTCCCCCATTCAAGTGGCCAGCGAACAACCCCGGCTCCTCCTCAGTACACAAGCGCCTCGGCTACGTCTGCTTTGCCCCATGTTCAACTTATCAGGCGTGCTCAATAGGACCCTTTCGACAAGGTTCTCTCCCCTGCTCTCTGAGTTCAGGTCTAAAACAAAGCTAAAGATTGTGCTGATGGGCTCAAACTCTCAACACCACCCATACAAGCGTTTACCGTTAAATAGGGAGTCCTCCCTCCAAGCACTGAATTTTTTTGTCCCATTTTAAGCTCATTTAGTGGCTTTTACCATTATGAGCATGCTTCAGCAAGATAAATGGCACAGGTTAGCATGACCAAGGGTCATTTTAATTTCAGCATTGATTGCTTGTTAGCAACAAGCCCTTAATTTAAAGTGGTCTTGACAACCACGAGGATTGTTCCTTTTTTCAGGCTGCATAGCAACGCTTGGGCTTCACTAGAAACACAATTTAACAAGGGCCATTTACAAGCTTTATTTCAAAACAACCTGCCAGGTGCTGCGGACTCTAAAGATATTTGCCGTAACTGTGAAACGTTATGCGATTAAAATGAGAAAGAAAATACATTTGCTACATTGATGTAGCCTGAGCTCCCATGACCAATTTAAATCTAATGAACAGATTCTGTGAGATTTTCTATTCATCTCAAAAGCTTGTTGTTTTCTTTTAAATGCATGGTCAATTATATTGATAGTTATTGTATTGTAATGTATTTAAATAAAGTCTTATTTTTAAGAGAACAGAGGATGATGAGAAATATATTATCCATGGGAAATTGATTTTTCATTTTGATTCATTATTATCTAAGCTAATCAACCATCACAAAAACCTGAAATCACAAACCCACCGATTATTTTAAACATTTTCATCATGCTTGTGTCAAAGCATTTAATGCAAACAATTTGCAACATGTTCTGAAATTAAAAATAAATGTCATTCCTTTAAATGAAGGAACTGTGTAAAAGGTTTAAATTAATTTGATATAACTTTTTTGTATATTAGTAATTTGGATTTGGTGCAGCACTGCAAGTTTTCTTACCCTGTCTATCAAAAATAGATAATTTACGCCTCAGGTATTTGAGATATCTTTAAGAGCCTTTGGATGAAGCTTTTTGCTTTTAAAGTTTTCTTGCTCACATTCAAATCGTTGAATCCTCCTGCATATAGAAAGCCAAACTTTTGATCACAATTTCATTTTCTTGTCATGTAAGCCTTTTATTTATATGGGTAACCCACTCAAAACTATTTTCATTATGTAGCCTAAACAAACGTTACAATTTAGCTTTTTGTACTTCATGATATATAAACAACCATCCCTGCATGAAAAAAAACATTCAGAGAGTCACATTGAGGTTTTATATCGGCTTCAATTATTAAATTCTTATTAACAATATAATGTTAAGTTTAAGGTAAGTAATGAGACAAGGAAGCAGTTTAACAGAGATATTGCACTTGTCAACATCTTGCATGCATATATAATGTATGCAACAGGCAAGGTGCGAATTAAGCATTGTTTTTAGGGACACTGTAGCGTACAGCACTTTAATTTAATACCAAAATATGGATTGAACTAAAGATGATTCAGAAAGAAAACGCTACTGGGAGTCTACTGTTGCTATAGTAACGAACACAACCTTTACGCACGCTCTTATTTCAGAGTTGTTTTTAATGTTGTGGATATTTGAACAGTTTGCTTCGTATGTTCAGTTCAAAAACATTAAACTGAAGTTAAAAACGTCATCATTCAACTAAACTGTGCCGGTATGTTTAAACACAATAGCAATAGGCCTACGTTACGTGTTCATAATCCGTCCAATAAATGCACGCGTCCTTGAAAGAGCGCAGTTTATAGGCTACTTTAACAGTGTTGTGACAATTTTATGACCCACTTAATATGCGGCCAACATTACAACAGTATTTTAATTGTTTGATCAAAATTATTGCTAGGGATAATTCAGTAGTCACTAAATATAAAATGAATCATTATTTAACCCAAAACACGCTTTAAACCCAAATTATGCCTAAATCCTAACAATGTCCTTCAAGTGAATAGACAAAGGTTTCTCCTGTTGCTGATTTGTGAGGGTGCAGAGACATGTTGCGCTGTGTAACCGACAGAACAGGTGCATGTCTGTCGCAAATCAAAACGCTTTGTGCTGAGACTTGAGTTTGCTCCGGCGTTATGTTTAATGCAGAGTTAATATCAATTTAATGCTTGTCAATGCTTTTCTGTATTTTGGCTCTTGGTTAATCTCCTGTGTTCTGCCGTGCTCAGATCTACAGAAACAGATGCTGGGCCAGTCTTAAAAGGGTTTGCACGAAGCGAAGGGCGGATTAAGGTGTTAAAACCAGACGCAAATGTAGTGTTAATCATGTAGGCTACGTAAAAATTATGAATTTATAAAAACTACTCTGTACAAAATACATTTACGATAAATAGCCTAATGAAATTGGTAGATGGGGTTTGCAATACAATGTCAAAATACAATGACAATGTTAGGCTAGCTATAGGCAAAACTGGGTGAGATTTCGGTGACTTATAGCCTACGGTTCTTAACAGTCCTACATGTCATTTAATTGTATATTATTAATATACCAAACTATTTAAGCTATTATACCATTTTCGTTTATTTCCACCAACAAAAACAATTTCAACAATATTGACTGCTAAAGCCTTTTTGTGTTAAAATTACTAACAGTTTTTTAAAGTTTTGTAATCATTGCATTGTCATTTCACGAAGTTGCTATCCAATAATAAAGATAATAATGAAGTCCAATAATAAAGAACTCTGATAATAAAATGAAACCAAATCATTTTCGATTTATGCTGTTGAGCTCACCACATAGGAGAAATGTATGATCTCGGTACAATCTATTATGCAAAAGCGCGCGCGTTGGTGTGTGTCAGGAGGAGGGAAGGCACATTTATGTGGATATAATATCTTAGAAATGTGTCTTTAATGGGTTTAATTCAGCGCCCGACCAGCTGCACTCCCTCTATTTGGTAAAGAGAAAACAATCGTGCCATGGCTTGGAAAGCAAGCAGAAATTAGTTTCGGTCACCGAGGCTAAGCTATATTTCCTGCAAACCATCTGCTTGATAGGTACAATAGAGGGATTTTCAAGTGCAAGAAAAAGAATAAAGTGCTTTGAACGTGCAGAAGTCCTCTTGGGTTTTCTGAAGGTGATGAGGTGTCTTAATACGACTGCCCCGGGCGGTGCTAAAAACAACTGATGCAAATCTAACGGTCGTAGAAGGCTATTATTTGGTAAAAATAGGAATAATTGCATGTTAATCACTTATGTTCCTGTTATTTGCGTGTTCATATATTTTAATAGGCTACTTGTTTAAGCAGCAGAAAAGGCTGTCAATAAAATAGCATTTAGTTAAGAAAATAGGCCCATTACTAATGTGAATCAAGATAGTGATAGATTGAAAATGATAATAATAAAGCTACAAATAAGCTCCGGCTTTATGTTGACAAAAACAATAAAAACTTGCAAAGCCAGGGATACGGGGCGTAATGTGGGGAATTACAGTTGTCCCAAAATGACTTGCGCTATGCCACTCCACACAGCGACGCTCCCCCACAAAGACCTCTCTTCTTTTACTAAGATGGTTGCTAAGACTTCTTAAGATGGACTAAGAAGGCTGTCGAGCTGATCCCGTTTGAAAAAGTTCTGAAATATTGTCTAAAGACCCACTATTACAATCCATTTGTGCGAAAGAGCAACGCCTGGCGCATAATTTCATGGAGACTTACTCGCCGTGTCATCGCTCAGAACTCACGCGGACTATATCTTGCCCTCGTCTTTTTTCCTGTCCAAATCAAAGCGCACGAGTTGACTCCGCGGAGATAAATGTGAAGGTAGATGCAAGAAAATGAATGGTTAGTGGGACAAATCCTGACAGAGAAGCGGTCAAACGCCATTAGTCACAGGTCTTAGCCCACAGGCCTCGGGATTCACCTCTTTTGGTGCATCTGACAGAAGAGAGCGTCTGTCCCAATAAAAGCCTCCTAGGATCAACCTTTTGTTCGCACTTTTTCTCGTTTTATAATATATTTTATCGGTAGGCGTTGGCCATTTCCACCCGTGGTTCAGCAGCAAAACTTGAAAGGTTGTGCTTTGCCATAGCACATTAAACCTTATCCACGTGTGGCACAGCATGTTCTCTGACCCAGCTCCTCACACAATTAAATTCCTATTTTACTCTCGGTATCTCAATGGAAGAAAATGTGAGAGTGACCAACGGAACCTTCAACTATATGGGTGAAAGTCTAGTTTTGTTATTCAGGATCTATTCATCTATCATCTATCTATCTATCTATCTATCTATCTATCTATCTATCTATCTATCTATCTATCTATCTATCTATCTATCTATCTATCTATCTATCTATCTATCTATCTATCTATCTATCTGTCTATCTATCCATCTATCTATCTATGACCAGAAAACAGGGATACCTAGGTTGACTTATTTTTGTGTATCTTTATTTTTAAACAAACAATAGACAGTATAAATTAGGTCCAAAACTAAAATTTAAAGTGTTTTTATCAATCCTATTTGAGCTTTCAGAGATTTTTTTTTTCAATTGTATTTGAAAAGGTAATAAATTAAAGTGGATAAAGTAATACATTTACCAGGTTGTTTGTAAAGTTTTATGTTAAACTTTAAACCCAAGTTTTCCCAGAGCTTGGGTTTCCTTTTTTATCTATTTATTTATGGTTTATTATTTGTCTGAAGATATAGATTGCCTAAAATAATTTCACCGCGTTTGTAGGCAAAGCAGACATTTTAGTATTTTTATTTTATTGCAATCTTCGTAACGGCATGACTATATGATTATGACTATGACTAACTATAGACCTTCTTTTTTTTCGTAAAAGGCCGTTGTCCGCTGTTTGCTCGTGGTGTCTAATCCAATCCGAATTTATTCTGTCCAATCAGAGCGCGTCGCCTCTAGAGTAAACGGAACTCACGTGGAGAATTTGGCTGAACTTCATTGTTAGTGCTGTCACCCATGAAAAGGCTTTTCCAGCGGTCCACTATAAAACCCCTGGAAGAGAGAGAGACGGACAAGAGCTCCTTCATTCTGCCCTCTTGGACTCTAATCTACGCAAGCCATTGCAGTGAGAGTAGTAGCACGTGAATTCCTTGCTGTCATTTTCTTTAAAAACGGTGCAATGATGTTGCCAAGTGTTATTGCGCCACCTGCTATGTATCCGAACTTTCTGCGGCCCTCGGTTGCTCTTTCCTTGCCTCCCACTTTCCACTCGGCGTTCACCGCGCACTCGAGCTTCCTGGTGGAGGACTTGTTGCGGATCAGCAGACCTGCCACCTTCATGCACAGGAGCATCCCGTCCCCAAGTGCATCTCCTCCGGCCACAGGAGCCACAACTCTGAACAACTCCTCCGCTGTCCACGTCGCCATGTCTACGTCTTTGCCAAAAAGATCAAGCTCTCCACAAACTTCAATTTCCAACGATCCAAATTACTTGAAGTTTGGAGTGAATGCGATTCTCGCATCAACAACACGAAACGGTAGGTTTCTCATTTGTTTATAAACTAGCAACTTAATGTAATTGATGAAACGTCACATTTTTCTTATTTTGTCTGTGTTTAAAATATGATAAGAAAATAGCGATGACACTCATGCTGCGCATTTGCCTACTTTTTTGTCACATTCAACTTGTACAAGTTGACTTAATTTAATTGATGTCCACTTTATTTTCTGTCATAGTTTCACCACCACCTTCAGTGCACGGGATGAATGCGAAAACATTCCCGTTCCCGTGTTTTGACGGCTCATTCCACCCATTCATCAGAGCATCATATTTCCCAGGTGGGTCAACTACACTACTCATACAAAAATCGCTGTGTCACTTCTTAATTCAGTCAAACTGATGGGCTTTCAGAATGTGCTTCCAATGCTGGAATTTGTAGGACATTGTGGAATCAGTCTCGCTAATTTGATGCCCTATTTAGCAAACGCAGTGACTGCTGACATTTTGCACCGCTTCCCCTAATCCACAAATTAGCCGGAATTGTCATGGTCCCAATTTAAGGCGGGTCCACTCTCACAAGCAAACTGTTGGCTTCTCTTCATCGCTGCCTTTTCCCACCGAGCCAGTGTACTTAGTTACTGATTGGCAACAATGCTTTCAGCACCATGACCAATTGGTCAGCTCCCTCTGGGCAGCCACACACAGACCCGTCGTTGACTTGAGCATGCTGCTGATAGGCATTTACCAGTCATGGACTAATTCCCCTATTAGCTTCTATTCAGTGTTTCAATATTCTCACAAGACCACATAGCGTGTGGGGAGTCTTCACGTGACGTCCAAGCTAAAGTTTTGGTCTCATGTAGCAGCATGAAAATTGCTTAACAAGGTGTGGTAGTCTTAATTAGGTTACTGTGTGTCTCAAGTAGTAGCAATATAAATGGATTGTATAGTTACTTAAAATTTACTCTAGCCTAAACAATTTAATGTTTACAACAACTGTATTTGTATGTGAGTTGACGCTAAATCTATTACGTATACCGCAGAGAAAACCAATAAAAGTGGGTCTACTTTGCCTTAAGCTTCATGTCCATCACTCCAGTGAATGCGGGCTACAAATAGCCTTGTGGATCGTGCACTCATTCAGACCAACGATAATAGACTGATTCTTTTCACCGCGGTGTGAATACGTCAACAAAACAACTTGAGCAGTATGAATGGCTTTTCGTGTCCATTTAATGAAAATATTTGGGGGCAAACATAGTCCCCCGCCATCAGTATTCTCAAAATGTCCCTGGCATGCCGTTGTGTTTAGTTTTTAAGTGTAAATCTCTTTTGTGGCCGTAATATATGGCTTTAGTGGCCTGTCCTAAGCCTTTTTCAGTCAGTTCATTACTACACAATTACCGTCCACGCTTCATTAGCACCTCTATCTTTCACTGGAGCGCTCTGAATGACTGCTCGCCCTTGTTACCATACCAATGCTTTTGGGAACCAAGCAATGTGCTAATTAGCTTCCTCGTTTCGTATCACTCAAATGGACTGGTTTAAAAAAACATTAAAGCCCAACTTTCATTCCAAGCCCAATGAGTACTTCCTGTTCTTAGAAAACGCCAATATTTGCTTATTTTGAGGGAAACGTTAATAATATCGACTTTTAAAATAATTTGTTTAGTTTCTTTTTCTCTTATAGCATCTTCACCAGTGCCCATTCCCGGAACTTTCGCATGGCCGCTCACGGCCAGAGGGAAGCCGAGGAGAGGAATGCTTCGACGGGCAGTCTTCTCTGATGTGCAGCGCAAAGCATTGGAAAAGATGTTTCAGAAACAGAAGTACATCAGCAAACCAGACAGAAAGAAATTGGCGGCGAAACTTGGCCTCAAAGACTCTCAGGTAAGCTGAAGTTGTCCAAAAACATATTTTTTTGTATCGTACCTTTGTGGATGTCTGAGGTAAATTGGTCGCGCTCATGTTTTGCTTACTCTTTGTTGTCAGGTAAAAATTTGGTTCCAAAACCGAAGAATGAAATGGCGCAATTCCAAAGAAAGAGAGCTTCTGTCGTCAGGAGGTTGCCGGGAACAAACTTTGCCGACGAAAATGAACCCCAATCCTGACCTGAGCGACGTTGGGAAAAAGTTCGAAAATGACGCGGCTCTGGGAGAATGCCCGCGCGCGCCAATCAGAGATCACGAGTTCAACGCAGATTTACTTTTCAAGTCGCCTTCCATTTCCAGCAAGCACTCAGACTTCTCAGAATCAGAGGACGAGGAAATAACCGTGTCATAATCATTAAACAGACTATGTAATTTCCAATGAGTTATGTTTATGCACAAAAACTTTCAGAAACGTTGTCTTGTATGACACGGTAGCTGTGTGAACTTTACTGATTGGAAGAATGTTGTTACCGCTGCGTTTTTTGCAGCTTGTATAGTGTTTTGTATGAATATTTTGTATGGAATTTTTATACTAAGATTATTATAATCTTTCTTAATGATTTGGAATACTTGTCTATAATCTTAAATATGTAGATCGCACATTTCTAACTTAAAAAAAATCTTATATATTATTTTGTATACTGATGTTTTTGTAAAAATGTATATAGGCTACATGTGAAAAAAACTATTTTTTTTTACAAATTAAAAATCCAAAGCAAAATATCAAAATTTCATTTCATTTTTGTGTTTGTCTGCCTTGAAATTATAATTTGATGTTATTTACATCTAATTCTATTTATTTTTTGCCTAGATTGAAAAGATACATTTTTCTTAATTTACAAGCAATATTTGTAACTGCGTGTCTGGACATTTCAACAAACAAACTTAAAAAAAAAAAAAAAAAGTGATAAGATGAAATGGCTCACATTTCCCAGTAGTGGTCCCCAATATTATCAGTCCTGCCAATGATAAATGAAACAATTTGACGACTTGTTTACTCCTTCCTCAACTTCTGAAAAACATAACTTGACAACTTGCCACTAAATAACTGACAGACACTGATATTTGAACAGGAAAATGATCACATTTATTGCAAAAAGGGTCACATGCGATCACTAGGCTGAGAAAGATAATTAAACATGAACAACTTTAAAACCATTTCTCTTAAAGACTACACCAACAACAAAATATGAGGCAAATATTTACAAAAATATAGTACAACTGAAAATATACACAAATAAAATCAAAACTTGTTACCTGCAATTTATGGAAAATTAGACTATTTGCCTCTTTTATTATTTTTATTTAAATTCATTTCAATAGGCTATACAATTGTTTTCACATGAAGATGTTTAAAGTGAAAAAAAAAAAAATCTTGGTAGTACTTGAAGCACAACAAGATTATTTGGCGGGATATAACACAGAAAAACAAACAAGAAAAGAAATACTGTATAAGGTCTAATAAAACATGTTCCAGGAAATTATTATTATTAACATTTTGAAAAAACAACAAAAAAAACAGACATTTTCTTGGTGAACAAAATGCAATTTTTTAAATAAAGCAACTCCCAGTAATCCATTTGGATCTCATGCTAATATTTGCCACATTAATACTGCCGAGGGGGCCACTAGACACGCTAACCCTCAATTCAGACTAAAGCACATCACACGGATCCATGTGCCAGACCTTTTCAAATGTGTGCCTAACTACCCCCCATGAAGTGTCTTTCTCCCTTCAACAAGTATTTTAGAAAAACATACTCTTACACTGAACAAAGAGGACTCACATTTGTTCCTCAGAATTATTTGGGAATGAGAATTATAAAAGAGAGGTCCGTTTTGGCTTCATTGTATGTCTTCCTAATATCAACAGGTTGCATTGTACAATGCCACTGTCTCTTGATGGATGTCTGTGATGGTTTTTGTTCATTCAGATTGTTATTCAGAAGAACCACGTTCAGTTGACATAAGTTTTACCAGAGCTTCGGTCATGATGAAGTTAAATACTCTTTGAATGTAACAATATTGCATAGAGATTATTGTACAACATTAAGAGGCACACAAATATTCTCCTGGCACAAAATGATAGAACATACAATATCACTCTGATATTTTCAACACTTTTCCAAACATCGCTTAATGATAACAAGTTATCAAAACACTCTTTTATTTGTGCCAAAAAGCAACCACAATATAGTTCACATTACACTATATATCTCTGTTAGGTCCCACAGTGCATCATTTGAAGGCTGTAATGTCCTTGCATTATTTGTATTTGTAGAAAGGTAGAAATCTAAGACATAAGCTAGCCCATCTCAACCAATTACACAAAAATTGTAAGGCATTGTACTCAAGTTCAGCACCAAATAAATTCACTAGTGCATTAAAGTCAGGCAACATGAGATCCTTTTATAAAGTATAATATGAAAGAAAATAAACGTGACTTGGTACCAGTGTTCAATTTGAACTAGGTTTTTCTCCTTATTGAACAGACGTATACCGCCATCTACAGTCCATTTGAGGAAATAATGCTCTCTGAAGCCCTTGAGCATGTTTTCCCCCGTATTTCAGGTGATTATTGTCTTACTGAGCAATGATGATTTTTCAGGGTTTCCAGCACCCAGTTCTGCAGGTTTCCAGCACCCTGTAGATTCACAGAAAGCCGGATCTGATATTAAAAAGTCTCCATTTCGTAAAGTTCTTTCACAGTGTAGATTCTAGTGAAGAGTCACCAAGACTGTTGCTGGTGGAATCACTATCATAGCTCTCTGTTCCTGTGCAGTGGGCCGTCTCCTTCAGCCTCATTAACATATTCATCTGTGGTGATAGGAACAGCTTATTACATAGTAAAATATAAAAACTATCAATATATATATATTGATAGTTTAATCAATGGCAAATTTTGTCATTGTTTTGGAACACACCAGCTTATTCATAACCTTAAGGCTAACATATTCATACTTAGAGCTAAAAAACGTATCTTTCAGAAGGTCTTTAAACTGTCGTATGAAATCAGTCACATTTTCAGTCGTTATGGTATTCAGCAAAATGTTAATGTCGAGCCCTGTGTGTATATATATATATATATTTATATTTATTTATTTCAGGGCTCGACATTAAGTCTTGTCATGTGGCAGGTAAATCGGTCATTCACTTGTCCGAGTAAAAAAGTTGCTTGTCCGGAAAAAAATAGGATTGTGGTGTTAATATTACTAAATATAATTTATTATGAAGCAATATTCCCATTAAGTGTTCTATCAGTTTTGGTATCTATTATCTATTATTATCTATTTAATCTATTATTAATCTATTATTAAATGCTTCATCTTTCATTTTAAATTCTTAAAATTCTTAATATTTTGAATCGTTCTTTGAGATATATATATATATAAAAAACATAAAATGTATTATATATACTGTATATATATATATATATACAGAATTTTACAGACACACACACAGCCACATATATCAGAGATATTTGGGTTCTATAATTTAAAATTTATGTTTAAAGTGTACCAGTGGGTCTTCTTCTGATTTTCCCTGAGCAGTTTGTTTGCCTGGGCTGCCCTCCTGAGATATATTGTACCCGTCGAACCCTACGTCCTCTGGCCGAAGTCGCAGCAGGGAATGCCATTCGTGTTGCTGTGGACTTGCCACCCAAGGGAAGCTCTCCATCACCCACTTCGCCGGGTCCTCCCATGCTGCCTTACGCCCATACATCTGCAGAACACATGGGGAAGTGTTTGTTTGCTTGCTTTAGCATCCTACTACAGCAACAGATACAACATATGATGGAAGATGGCCTTACCTGTAGCCCTTCTCTCACAGCCTCCAGCATGTAAGGAATGATGGAGTAGTTCCACAGATCGGTGAACCACACTCTTGAGCCTTCTACATCCATTGGGCAGGACAGAAAGAGCCGAGGACCTACGGTGATTTTATTTATATAAACCATTGTTAGAAGGAATTGAGAAACTATCAGGTAGGCATCTGGGTGATTGTGACTGGCTGTGGCCTCACTCACCAATTGTGACATCAGAAGAACTATGCGTTTCCAGAAAGCGGTTGAGATTATGCCAAACACACGGGATCCACTCTATAATTTTAACTAGTTCGCCGTTCCTCACACGACTGCTGATCTCGGTTTCTAGAAGCCTCCGCCGCAGGAATCGACCCAAAAAACCTTTCACTGGTTCGGTATGATTGGCACATAAAACCCATCTGAAATAAGAGACCAGGTATAAGACCAGTTCCACCTTTATCCATGCATAATAAACTCAAGCTAAATAATCTTTGAGAAATGCTTGTGGGCCCTCTTGTGGAGACTTAGGGTATAGCAACAACCAGCTAACTCCAGATTATGCTATATCATAATAAAACAAGTTTAACTCATTTAAAATAAAAAAAGGTTATTTTAAATTATATATATATATAATATTTTTGAATATATATATAATTAATATTCAAAAGTTATTTGAATATTTGATTGCATCCATCCATCCATCCATCTATCCATCCATCCATCCATCTATCTATCTATCTATCTATCTATCTATCTATCTATCTATCTATCTATCTATCTATCTATCTATCTATCTATCTATCTATCTATCTATCTATCTATCTATCTATCTATCTATCTATCTATCTATCTATCTATCTATCTATCTATCTATCTATCTATCTATCACCTCCCATATATATATATATATATATATATATATATATATATATATATATACATATATAATATAAAAATAGAAAAGGGTATTTTAATGATTTTACTATATATTTATATAATTTTAGTTATGTATATAATGAAAAGAAAATTCTAATGAATAAATAATGAAAATAATGCTAAAACAGCATCACACTGTAGTCTGAATGGGATTATACCTGAAATTATGATGAAGATGCAGATTTGGAGTGGGTGATGGGGTTTGATTCATGGTTCCAATGATGCATGGACTGTGAGAAAATAATACAAATAAATATAAATGAAATATATTGTGAAACATGAAAATATCTGCATTTTAACAGAATCCGTCCTTGATATAAACTGTTGTGTGTTGCTCACCAGCGGTGGTTCTTGCAGTTGAGGAGCCCGTTGAAAATCTCGGCCAGTGAACTGACATGGTGAAGGTTATCCAGTATGAGCACCACAGGCATGTCCACAGCCGGTTCACTGTTTTTACACTGGTCCGCCAGGTTGGACAAGTACTGCTTCAGCTCCTGTATAATACACATTGTACCTTATTACAGGAACCTTCAAATTTACCACACGCTCGAAGCAAAACCTTGTTTTTTTGAAGCAGTAAAAGTGTTTCAAATCAATGAAATGACTGAAATCAGCTTCCCATAATCTCCCACTGCTGACAATAAAAATTTAGTAGCATATAAACCTGTTAATAAATTATTGCATTCCATATTATTTATTCAAGCAGCTTCGCTGACCTTAGTAGTTTTGTTATCAACATTGAAGGTGGCGATTGCTTGATGCTCCAGCTGTTTTCCCTCTTTACGGACCATGTACTCGGCTAGTCTGCAGGCCAGAAAGCTCTTCCCTGTGCCAGAGGGCCCTGAAAAGATGATTCGTCTGTGCTCCTCAAGCTGAGAGATGTATCGCTGCAGAACCGGCTTTGGAATGAGCGTCTCGAACGCCAAACTGTCCAGACTGCTGTCAGACAAGTCTGTAGAAGGAGAGAGAGGGTTTGCATCATGAGGAAACTGCCAGAGACCTCTTTTGTCAATGTGTCATGTTTTCTTATAAAAAAAGCAATAAGCGTACCTTTCAGCTTGACAGAGATGGTATCGCTTTCTCCCACGAGATAACCGCAGGGCAGGAGTTCTGGTGTATCTGCATCACTGGCGCGATGGATGTCTCCAATGCTGTACTCCATCACACTGTCAGTGTTCAAACCCAACTGTGTGACAGGATCTACACAGATGATATATTCCTGTTGGAGTGATAGAAACATGACGTGTGATTGTGTTGCGAAGAAGTTTTCAGCTCAAATGTCACTTAACTAAAAACTAAGGAGTTTTTGTACCTTAAAAAGGCGCCTGACTACCCCATCTAGTACGTCCCATTTGGTTTTTCCACTGACACCAATGCAGCCCAGCAGGAACTGAGAAGGTCTACACTCCTGCCAAAAGCAACACAAAGAACTGCTTGAAGCGACACTGATGGGATCACTGGGTTATTTTTTGCTGAAATGTCTTTGACTTGTACCTCTTTCCAGTCTGGATCCCTCTCCAGACTGACCACAACCTTCACATGCTGTCCCTCTTTCCAGGAACTTCCATCTCCACTATCTTCTAGCAACATATCTAAGCGTCAACAAAGAATTTCAATAGTTTATAATGCCAGATTTCTTTGAAAAATACCATAATTCTTAAATTGGAAAAGTCTTTTATACCTAAGCTTGTGGATTCGGTGAGGCTGAGTTGAGAGGAAAGGCCCACAGATGAAGGGGAGATGGACATCTGAGAAGGAGCTCTGCTACCGCTTCCTCTGCTCTCAAACTTTAATCTGTCATTTTCCAATTTTAGCCTTTCGATCTCAATCTATTAGAATAAAATTACGTTTGTGACACCTCTACAAAATGAAGTAACATTACATCAAAACATATTGAATGTTTAATTAAGAATAAGTATGTATAAGAGCATTTAAAAGACGTGTTTAAGAAGATGCTCACTTGCATGCGGTTCATGGATTCTCGAAGCTGGTCCAGTTGGTGGGCAGAGCTTAAAGCCTCCAATCTGATGTCTGTAAGTTTCATTTCTTTATCGCGCAGATCACTGCGCAACTGCATGACTGTTTCAGCCTCGCTGTCCGTACACTCAGAGATCCTGAGAAAAACACATACGTAATATCACACACAAAAAAGAAAATAATCAAGATTGCTTTGAAATGCATTAGTAAAAAACAAACAAAAAACTAATTAAAGCAAAATATAAAAAAATACAAAGAAATAAAAATAAAAATAAAAGATCAAGCAATATAAAAAAACAAACAAAAAAACAATAATTTAAGATTAATTGTGTTTTGGAAAAATCACAAACCATCAGAAAATGATTAACTGTGAAAGTGAATTTTCTATTAATGAACTGTGGAAGTAGTGAATGAATACCTCCATTCAGAAATAGCAGCAATACTTAATTATTTATGAATCAGGGCACACAGTGTTTTAAAATTGGCAATTGCTCAGGATGAATAAGTCCTGAAAGACTAATCTAGGAGTCATTGGTTGAACATCAGTTCTTGGCATTGTGTTCTTGGAACTGATCATCAGAGATTGAGAAATATTGGTATGATTTGTGCCATTCTCTTTTACCGTGCCAGTGAGGCAGACCTCATGGTCTTGCTGCTACAGCCCCAGACAGGCCCATGTGCAGGCAGGGAGGACAGTTGAGGACTATGAACATACACATATATCAACCATGAGAGAAACTCTGAGGGTGTTCCATGTTGCATTGGACATTTATAAACTGTTATATCCGACAGTGCCATCACATTGAGAGTTACTCAGTAGCAACATAACATCTCGGTGTGTCAAACTTTTTAGTTTATAAAATGGGTGGAATTTTCCAAATACACCACCTAGTCCTAGACTAAATCACATTGTAAATGGTGCTTGTCTATTATAAATCCTTCCTCCGTCCAAAACGAGGGTTTAAAGGGAAAATTCACCAAAAAGAAAGATGATATTTAAAAAAATGTCAATACAATTGATTATTTATAACAAATTAATAATATAATAATAATAATAAAAAAAAAATATATAAATAAAATTAAAAAATAAAATAAATGTATTATAATACTAATAATAACTACCAATAATACTAATAAAACAAACAGTAATAAATAATAATAATAATAATTATACATTGTATTGTGGAATTAATAATCCACTCTGAGATTAAATAAAAATAGAATAAGGGATTATGGGTTTAGTCTGGGTTCATTGTAAAACTATTTTATTAACAGATTTATGTAGTTTTAATAAGTAAAAAGATGAATAAAATAAAAAAGAGTAATAAATTAATAAAATAAAAGTATTAAAATAATAATAAATGACAATTATTATTTTGTTGTGAGGATCTTACAGGGAGTTGGAGTGGGATTTGCGTATCATGGGAGAAGAGGCTGTCGATCCGCTATATGGAAGTTTGGGTGAAGATGGCAGAGAAGAGTCCGTCATCTCTTCAATGTCCGAGTGAGAGGATGCCGATTTGGGAGACTTTTTCTTCCCGAACGCTTGTTTAAAGGAGCTCCGCAGCTGTGGAAGAAACAAATCTGTTACTATGGCACTTTTGTCACAATATCTGCTAGTGGTTACAATCCCTTTTTTATGTTTATCTTCAAGAACGATCCCTTTAAAACTTTCAAAGAGTATAAAAGGTTATATTAAAGATATTCTGAAGGAGATATTTATCTCATCTTACCTCAAACACCTGTACCATGACATGAAAGCACAGGGGAAATCGGACAAAAACATTTAAACACCTTAGCTAAAATGTTAATCGCTTTTGGTAGAGTTTAATATAATCTAAAAATGTGTTTTGGATCCAGTCTACGACATTCTGAAGGAGGGGAGATCATCTACACGACATAAATCGAATAAATCCAGTGATAACACACTGGTGCCATCTCTAAAACCACACAACACCATCAACACTATAACAACAAGGTTAGAATCACATACATAGTTATCGGGTGCTTTTCCTCCCCCAGATGATACAGCCTGAATGCAAGAGGACAAATGAATTTATGATACTGATGACTGATATTCATTCTAAACTTATAAACAAAGCCAATAAGTATCAACCCACAATTTTAAAGGCCAATTCACACAAACTCACAATATCGTTCTGTTTATAAGCACATGCTGCAGTTCTGTCGTCTGCCCCTTTAAATGCTCAAGCTCTTTAAAGCAACATGCACACTGATTGGCTGTCAATGTTTTGATCAAAAATCATTCTGAAAGCATTTCTAACGATATCGTTTCTCTGTGCTGTTATCTTTATAGTTGTGATGTGGACTCTGCTATTCTTTTATATTTAGAACGATTTTTAGAACTATATATTTAATGTTATCATTCCAGTTATCATCCTTGGTGTGAAGAGACTTTGGCAGCTAAAAAACTAGGACACTTTTTCTTTCATAAAGTATTCACATTTCCTCCACCACATGAAGACTGATGACGAAACATCAACAAATGAAAAAAAAGAAAAAGAAACTTTTAAATGGTTAAAATAATCAGATCTAGTATTGGTCTAACTCCAAATAGCCTGTTTAGTCTTGGAGAGAAGAAGTTATTTTAGAAGAACTGTATGCATTAGATGGACAGTCTTGAACACTTACCCAGTTCTTCTTCTTCTTCTTGTTCTTAGCGTCGAGCTCCAGGTTGCTGCCGATGCTGGAGTGGCTGGTGGCGCTGGTCATGCTGGAGACGCTGTCCGAGGAAGGCTGCCTGTGGATCCGCAACTCCCGCCGGGACTGAGGCGACCCGCTGACAGAGTCTAGAGAAACTGAGGGAGAAAAGGAATAATAAAAACGAAGCATAGGCAAAAATGTGTGATGCTGTTTATTTTATTGTACTAAAGACATTGAGAGCTCACCCTTGCGGTTTGTTAATGTTGGGTCTGGTGTGTTAATGACTCCATTGATGGTGGCTTGAGTCGCCGAGTTCTGCTTCTGAAGGAGCTCAATGTTCTTCCTCAAGTCATTCAGCTCTGTGTCCTGCAGATAAAACAATATTAAACGACAAAATTATTTTTAAATACCACATAAAATGCTATTTAGACTCTTTATGATGCTGTTTTCCTCATAGGGACATTTTCACATGGTACAGATTTCAGGTTAGAGTATCTCCATGAGAACTTCTTCAGATATTGTCATCCCCACAAGAATTTTAAAAAGCAGCTCTTTCTCACACACACCTTCTGTTCCGCTGTCGTCGTCAGACTCTGCAGCCGGATGGTCATGTTTCCTAAACTCTGCTCAAAAGCCGCCACAAGGTGAGACTGGGGACACACACAATTTCATTTACAAGGTAAATCAGTTATATTTTAATAAGCAAAATGCCATAAATGGACAAAGCCTCAAAGCAGTAGTAGAGTTAAACCAGATGTTGAGCAGTCAACTAAAGCATGATCACATTTCTAGAAAAATGTGGGTTGCTGCTTGTCAGTAATGCATCTAAAAGTGCCAAATATGTCTGTGAGACTGGGCTTTGTGATAAAGACAAGCTGTGGCATGAACTTGGGTTGTTAAGCTGCAGAAACTGGTAAAAGCTCCATTCAATTCAACAAATAATACAATTACAAAATAATAACTACTACGTCTAATACATATAATAAATAATACTTATAATTAACTTTTATAATCTATAGAATTATCATCATTTTTATATAATATAGAAGGTAATGTATTATAAAAATGTATTTATAATATATTACATAATACATATTTAACAACAATAATAAAATATAATTTAATATAAAATTATATATAATATATACTATTATAATGCTACTAACAATGTATGTTATCGCAGAATAAACCCAGACAGGGTGATCAGTCTCTATTCTGCGATAACCGGTCAGATGTGCATTATCCCGCTTATTACATGGATACTTGCCACATAAGTAAATAATTAGACATGAAATATTGACTTAGTTGAAATATTTTATTAGGTCTTTAAACGCAAAGCTTCCATGAAGAAAGCAGTTGCTAGCAAGTGGCAAGTACAAACTAGATGGACATTTAAGGGAGTTAATTATTTTATAAATAATTAACCATAATTATTTGTGTGTAAAAATGTGTGTAATAAGTGGTATGACTGTACCGTATTACAGTCATACCACTTATTACACACATTTTTACACATAAATAATTATGGTTAAAGATGATATTAATTTGAGATGAAACTCTTTTAAAATCGTAATCGTACCTGTTTGTTATCTTATAATCCATTACAGTGCACAAAACAATCTTTGCAATATGGCAGCAGCTGCGTTTATATGAGACAAGAGAGAGTGATAAAGAATGACATAATAAAATAACTGTGCACAAAATATTGATTTGAGTTTTAATATTTTATTAGCTCACCAAACACAAAACGTCCACGAAGAAATTTTTTTCCTAGCAAGCTTATAGAACTGACTTCAGTTAGCGGGATGAGCCTGTGTTATCAGTTTTTACCGGTTGTTATTGGGGAATAACATACCACTGGATGGCACGATTGACCAATCAGAATCAAGTATTCCACAGAGCTGTGAAATAATAAACAATATACATCCCACAAAACACACCCACAACTGCAATTTAATTAAACTTAAGTAATGTAAAGTAATGTTCACTAAAGCACGTACACCACAGTTGAATAAATCATCAATATGAGTCACAACCTGTTCCACGACAACAAAAGATTAATCTCAAGAGCTCAAATTATCAATCAAAAACGTCAAAATAAACTCCCTCAAGGTAACATCATACGGAAAAAAAAAACCAGCTCAAAAAATCTATCATTAAGAGCATCATAAAACGACAAACAGAGCAGTCAAACCACGATCTTTAGCCCACCTCACTGAGTTCTCGCATCCTCCATTTTACTTGGCTCTTGCGGTGTCTGAGTGGCTTTGGTTTAGTCCTCTCACAGACCCTCCTCATGGATGGGTAATAATTCAGAGGCTGCCAAATTACTCGAGTGCGGTTAGCTTTGCCTGTCAACATCTCTGGGGTGATGAACTGAGACACCAAGGACGACGTCCACCTTAGATTTCTGCTCAGTTGTAGCCGCCAAAAATGAGCAACCACGCTCGTACACAACACAACAAGCGTATCAACATGCAACATGAGCCGATAATCAAGGGACTGGAAATCTGGATGACTTCCATCGGAGGGAGTCACAGGTGTGTGTTTGGGCATGTGCTGTTTCAAACATCAGATAACCTTCAATACATTTTCCTCAAAGGGATTTTTATCGTCCAAGCAGAGTAGCAGTCGGTGCATTTGTGTGTAAAACTTCAACAAACACCCAGAAGTGCAAAAGCTTCCAGTTTTATTTGTGAAGCCTGTATGAGAGCTGACGGATGGATGGGGGTTTTAGGATGTGACGATTCATTAGGTTGTGTAGGCCAAATGCGGGCTGTCATATTTGTTGTTATTGAGCAAATAATTCCACTCCGCATGACACGCAGATCAAATTACAAACAATCTTACTCAATACACTGTAAAACACTAGAACAAAAGTTAAACCACTCTTTTACCAACTGTTAAAAGTGTACAAAAGTCAAAACAACACTACGGCACAAAATCCAACATGAACCAGTTCTGTAATTACGAACCACATCTTTGGTAGCACCACAATTCCCTGAAGCCAAAAAACATTTAAAATTGCCACTTAGCATATATACACACCGATGAGCCAAACCATTATGACCACCAGCCTAATATGGGGTTGGTCCTCCGACCCGCCGAGGCATGGACCCCTGAAGGTGTCCTGTGGTATCTGGTACCAATACGTCACCAACAGATCCTTCAAGTTCTGTAGGCTGCGAGGCGGAGCCGCCGTGGAACTTGTTGGTCCTACACATCCCACAGATGCTCAATTGGATTAAGATCTGAGATTCTGAGACTTGTCGACCTTCTTCCACTGCTCCAAGGTCTAGTTTGTGTGCCCATTATCGTCACTTTTCACGGTGGGCAACATAACCATCATTAAAATTTAGCGTGACTATGTGCCACAGTAGACCTTAAGTTGGCTTGGATCAGATCAGATGTAGAGGATGGATACCCGAACCGAGCCCGACGGGACCCGCCGGTACCCGACGGGCCGGGCCGGGTTCGGACAGATATTTAGAAATGATGTTCGGGTTCGGGTCGGGCTCGGTCACATCAGCGCGATAAGGCATTTAACATTTTAAATTTAAAACAGCTTATTATGTAGGTAGCCAATGTGCCTGATGCTTTCACTTGATGCAAACGTTCGTTTTTGTGATTAAAATACATGTAAAATATTACCATAACATCCGTCTTCCTGTGTGCGGACATTTGTTTATGTAGCCGTGACAACGAAACACGTGCATAATGTGCGCGCGCCAGGTGTTAAGAGCGCTTGTTGCTCCGCGCGCTGATGCGCTTGTCCTGTTGACATTTTCGATTGCCTTCCTACAGTTGCTTAATAAAAGCGGGCTTTCCACACAAACAAACGTACAATTGTCATTAGTATGAGAAAAAAATGGGATTTTAACTGTCGGGCTCGGGTCGGGCTCGAACATAAATATCTTTATGCCTGTCGGGCTCGGGTCGGGTTCGGTTACTGCTCTGTCGGACGCGGGCCGGGCTCGGACTGAAAAATTCGGCCCGATCCGCACTCTAATCAGATGGGATAGCCTTCGTTGCCCTTGTGGATCAAAGAGCCTTGGGCGCCTGACACCCTGTCGCCGGTTTGTGGTTTGTCCCTCCTTGGACCTCTGTT
Organism: Phoxinus phoxinus; assembly: GCF_949152265.1. Taxonomy (NCBI): domain Eukaryota; kingdom Metazoa; phylum Chordata; class Actinopteri; order Cypriniformes; family Leuciscidae; genus Phoxinus; species Phoxinus phoxinus. The sequence continues at coordinate 14,677,997 of NC_136900.1, forward strand.
GGTAAATTCTCACCACTACTGACTGGGGACTGTCTTTACATTTCACAATATGACTTTTTATAAAAAAAAAATTCAATGCTTTATCTCACATTCGACTTGCTTATATGTTTTTACACATATATGATCCTTGATGCTCAAAATCTATGTTATGCAGATAATGAAAACTGGTTGAAAGAAATAAGCGTTTCTGTGAGTACTGAAGGTGTATTGTGGGTAATCATGCCAAAACGTCTGCCTAGTGTACTCACGTTGGCACTGAGCTGTGTTGTGAGAGCCGAGACCTTCTCCTGTGATGAGTCCAGTTCTCTTCGAAGCTTGCGGACCTAAACACACATTAAAGTCAGTTATTCAAACACAAGTCATGCTGCTAGAAGCTGATTTCTGAAGCTAATGTGGAACCAGTTTGTGGTTTCTCATATAATAATGTGCTAAGGAGAGACTGGCCCTTGATCAGCATGAAAGAGAAACTTTGGTTGCAGACATAAAACAGAGAGATTAAAGAGTAGATATCAAGGACAGTTACCAAGAAGACCATCATGACAAACACAGACATTTTCAAGGGTTTAAAAAGAGTTACATCAAAGTGTGTTTAAAATTACAAACCAGCAGAGAAAAACAGTGTTTTGGACAGTTTACAGGCTCCCATGTGCAACACACTCAATAATTTACATTATAAGAAATGATGGGTGCTGTTCTCACCTCAGTCTGAGCCTTTTCTTCAGGCTAGAGATGGAAAAGGAATAAAAGAATAAAACGTTTTTGAGCATCCACGTAAAGAGAAGATCCTTAAATCGGTTTAGTTCACCCAAAAATTAAAATTCTGTCATCATTTATTCACCCTCATGTTGTTCTAAACCTGTATGAGTTTCTTTCTTCTGCTGAACACAAAAGAAGATATTGTGAAGAATGTTGGTAACCAGACAGTTGACGGCCCCCTTTTTTCCCCCTACTATGAAAGTCAATGGTGCCTATCAACTGTTTGGTTACCAAAATTCTTCAAAATATCTTCTTTTGTGATCAGCAGAGGAAAGAAATTTATACATTAAACTTTAACCATTAAATAATCATTAAACTTTATCATTTATCATCAATTCGAAATCTTTTGACTCACCGTAGAGTAAACTGATGACGTGCTAGAGACCAGAGACAAAGAGGAGCCATGAACTATGGAGAGAAGAAAACTACAGTCAAAATAACATTAAAGGGGTCATGACATGTTTTTTTTAATTTTATTATTATGTTCCCTTAAGTGCAATTATAGTATTACTATAGTTTTTTTTACAAAAAACTTTTAAAATGTAGTGATTTATGACCTTTTCCCACCCTGTTTCTCATCCTCTGATTCAAACAGTCTGTTTTGGAGGTGTTTCCCCTTTAAGAGTTCAGTGTTAACGCCCACTGTTATGATTGGCTAACGTCAGTGCCTATGCATCAATTATTAACGCCTCCAGCCAGAGGATTTGCGGATTCAGCGTATTTAAAAAGTAGTTTAAAGTTTTAAATACATTACTTAGTTTGCGTCGTCGTCGTTGAGCCCAGAATAGTCGGCACAGACTTATCTTTGAGCAACAGTTTTCTGGCAAAGCCAGAATCATTTTGGGATTTGTTCTCAAAACAGTCATCCTTCAAATGTATAGAACAAACGCTTAAACTAACACTGCCGTGACTGAGACGTCCGCAAAAAATAAAGTGCATCCATTTTTCCCTGACGACTGGATCTTTCGCAGCGTATTCAAAGATGTTGTTTGTCCACAGCCAGGAACAGCACATCTGCGTGGCATCGTAATTTCCCTGTACACAGACCCACTCGCTGTCCGTCGACTGAACACTTGTGAGGCGCGCAGCGCGCGGGCGCGACAATGATACGAAATGAGCGTAGTTGCCTTGCGCTTTAAGCGTAGTTGTCTTGTGCTGGAGGCGGTCTATATGCAAACGCTGGTACGTCACTTCGTACCGTGACGTCACTTCTTACCATGGATCCAGAACGAGCTGTATTTAGAGCTTGATTAAATAAATGATTCGTTTATAATGGGGAGGACGTCTTAAGCTATGAAACTTGCAGGACGTTTTAATGGTACAAAGACCTCTTATATACCAAAAGATCAAGGCAAATTTGGTTTCTCATGTCATGACCCCTTTAAGCAAAAAAGCATGAAAAGTAGCAGGATAAGCTAGCACATGCTGAAACACCATGAAGTGCTTAACCTCAGCAAACCGTTACAACCCGTATATTTCTGATAAGGTATACGTGTATGTTTTTCTTAATGTGTTTCCGAACCAAAAAACCTAGAAAGAACAAAAAGGCAATACAAGCTTGAAAAAACAAAGGTACTGTGAAATAATTTGTGGATGAGAGGGTAGGGTATTAAACGTGACATTGCGATACAAGGTTATAAATCCCCTTTACGGCATATTCACAAATAATTATGTGTTTGTGTGTTCGTTTTAACTCTGGACAAAAAAAGTCTCACTGAACTTTGAGAACATTAGATTTTTTTTTTATTTTTTATCACTAAGCCATTATATTATTTTACTTTGAATGAATATTGTTGACTCGGAATAATCAATATTGTTGGCTCTCTAACAATTTGCTTGTGATGTCAGAAGAGTCAATTTGGGTAAAGGAGTCTGCTAAATGAATACATGTAAAATGATTACTAAATATATGAAAATAATTATTTGTTTATACACACACGCACTCACTGGACACATTATTTGGTACACCAGTTCTGCTAACTGCTCATTTAACGCAAATATCTAATCAGCCAATCACATGGATTTTTATAGATGGGAACCAATGCATTCAGGCATGTAGACATGGTCAAGACGACCACACCGCGTGCCACTCCTGTCAGATAAGAACAGGACACTGAGGATACAATTCGCACCGCTTACCAAAATTAGACAATAGAAGAAGGGAAAAAGCCTGATCGTATGAGTCTCGATTTCTGCTGCGACATTCAGATGGTCGGGTCAGAATTTGGTGCAAACAACATGAAAACATGGATCCATCCTGCCTTGTATCAACAGTTAAGATTGGTGTTGGTGGTGTAATGGTGTGATATTTTTTGGCCCTTGGTACCAATTGAGCATCGTTTAAACACCACAGTCTACCTGACTATTGTTGCTGACCATGTCCATTCCTTTATGACCACAGATTCTAATAATTTTAGTATATATTTAATAATAATACATTTACATTACTTTTTATTAAGTGCATTTAAGAATAATTATATTTACGTAATCGCATAATTGTAATTACCATGTACTGTAATTCTGTAAATCTCCATGTAAATCTCATTTGTACATATCAAAATACCATAATACCATGGTACCACCACAGTGCTTTTAGGGGTCTGCAGTGCACATTAATTTCAAGAAATACACATTTATTTAATGGTAAATCCTCTCTGAGCTTAGTTTTAAATTTTTAATAAAAAACACACCTTGGGCAAAAATAACCCTGAAAAAATGCCATTATATTGAGTCATGCATCACTGTGAACAGCAACTGTGTTCTGTTTTACAAGCCTAAACACCACTGCTCATTGGCACATTGAAATCAACACCATCATCACCTTAGAAAGACATGAATCATAAATACAGAAAGCAAAAGAGAGCCTTGGGACAAGTGGTGTTGAGCCAAGGCAGGCGAGTTAATCATCAAATCAACATTAACTGTGGGGTAAAGGCTGCCAGGCCAACAAAGCCGCTCTTTGTTTGTTTATGCTTTGGCGCAAGTAAGGACACACGTTACAGCCTGACTTTGTCAAAAGCCCTAACATTAATTACAACCTATCATTTAGTTATTAGGTAACAGAACAATGCAGGTCTATTTGCTCTTTTCCAAAAACATGACGTTATGGATTGAGTTGTGATGGTAAATTTTGATGGCAGACGGAAATGATAATAGTTCTTGTAATACACAACAAATTACGCACACACACACAAAAGGTCAAACTCCACTACAAACCAAACTCTGTTCAATAGAAGTATCATTCTGAAGTCTCACCTTCTTCCAGGCACTCACGGAACGATCCAGAGGTGCTCATAGTGCGGCTCTTTTCCTCCAGGCTCATTGAGGAATTCCTCAGACGTGGGTCACTGTAGGGGTCATACGGGCCGTCGTGATTTCCCTGACCATTGGTCCCGCGCAAACTTGCCATCTGTGAAGCAGTGGTGGGACTGCCTGGAGTGTCAACACAGGGATCAAGGTTAAAAAAGCACTACGATTAAACCCGAATGACATGAATGTGCATTCAAAGTTCACAGTAAGGGGGAGACTAGTACTTATTTCAATTGTGAAATCATATGTAAACCAATAAATTAAATCATAATCCATAAGTGAGGATTATAACCTAAACTTTCTCTTACTTTGGTAGTTAACTTGCTGCTTTTTTGCTAGTTATGATACTCCGCAACAAAATAATATTACATAAAACAATTATGTGCGGTTCTGATAAATCAATAATTATTTTCACGTTATGACAGATTCTACACTATTTTTGACTAAATTAATGAAAAATAAAACACTAAAAACAAATAATCATTTTAAATGCTAGAAGTGAATTTAGGCATCACATCATTATAACGTACAGGATCAAAAAAAGATAGTAATTTTGAGATTTAGATCACAGCAAAAGTACTCCAAATATAAAAGTAGGGGAAATTAGCTTTTTATTTAAATATAATTAAATAAGCAATATCAACTGATACCATTTAAAATAACAATTAAAACCAATACCAATTACAACTGGTCAAATTAAATAATAATAATATCGACTAATAACCGATATATAGTGCATGCCTAGTATAAATCACAGAAGTAGCTGATCAGACACCGGTTACGCAAGTTTACTTGTTTTTACCAATTGTGCTAAAGTTGAAGCGTGTGCCGGAGGGCGAGCTGAGTGTAGAGGCAGGGGTGTAGGGGGTCGAATCTGAGAGGCCAACAGCTGAGGGGGAACACAGCCAATCACGGGCCTCCTCATGACCTCTGACCTGAGGCCCATGGGCATACCTGCAGGTTTAAAACAAGTGTACATAAGTCCGTGGAACAGAATGTTGTTTTTCACTTTCGCATGAAAACAGCTTCAAGAAAAACGCCACAATGCCAGGAAAATCACAGTTACCCAATTTATGGTGGGTAACAGAAAACATAAGTCCACAGCTATGAACTCCCATATTTATTTGCATACTGCAATATTTAATCAGCAGGTACATATGAAAAAAAATAACATATTTTATTGTGTACTAAACAAATTAAAACTCACTTACAAACTACACTGGCATACTATTAATATACTGGTATACTATTATCATATGATATGACATAATCAGGGCTCCAGTATATGGAGCCACTGGCTCATAAAATTGAACATTTTGGAGATAAGTTTCATATTTAGATTGACAGAATTAAAATATTTATTATAAAAAAAATCTGTTGTGAACGTCTATCTTTAAATACAAGTAACGGTCCACTGTCTATTTTGAATCAGACATAACAATTTAGAACAAAAGATTCACTGACAGACCGAGTCTGATTCAAACCTTTAACTCAGATGCGAGTTTGAGACCATTTTGTCATTCTTTTTGACTGACTCATTAAAAGAACTAGCTCAAAAGATAAATTTGCTTGTGAATTGATGAAACAGTGTTCGTTGCATGTAGGAAACTGAAGTAATTAACTCCACGTTACAGGTAGATTTTAAATCACAAGCCCTAATCACAATGCACACAAGCAAGACAAAAACACGAAGCAAAAGTGATCGTTTGACCACACATATAGCATTACCTGTCCTGTTTCCGTGGCAGAGTGTTGTGGGTAAATTTAGGGCTAGCAGAGGGGGAGGACTGAGGGCTAGAGAAGGGTACAGGGGCAGACAAAACAAAAAGAAGCAGATAAAAGTGACAGAAGAAGGAGAGGAGATAAAGAAATGATTAAAGAGGAGTAAATGTAAAGGAAGGTAGATCGTAAGTAGAGATAGCAATGCTATTTTCAGTTCACAAACAGCTGGAAGCATCATTTGTGTTGATGTAAAGTTAGCATGGTTGAACAATTAATTTCTTACCTGTCTGAGAGGCCAGTTCTAGCACTGTTGGTCCGATTAAGACATAAGCCTTCCTTTCCCAAGGAAACATTCATAGAGTCACTATTGGTGTGGTTGGAGCTTTGACAAGGGAAGCCCAATCCATCCCTGCCTCCCCAAGGAAAGAAAGCCGATCCTGGGCTGGAGGCCACAGATGAAAGTGTCTGCTCTCCATGACCTCCAGAGGGCACCGTCTGATTGTCACTGTAAACTGGACCGCTGCCTCCGCTGGTGACAGATGGCGTCTCCCGACAACCATTCTGCTGGATGGACTTGGCATGGGGATTGGAGATGATGGTGGAGTTCTTCATGTTCTCCATGGTGATCACCGGAACTTGCTTATTGCAAGATTTGCTACCAAAGAGTCTGGTTGCAAAGGGGGGGAGAGGATTTAACAATGAGGCCGAATAAAAATTGTGACTTAAATGGTTGTAAATGCGACTAAAAGTAAACATTTTGTGACAATAATTGAAAATCTAGGTTTTGTCGGTTGTCAGTGTCACTTGCACCCAGCAATGACCACAGCTGTAATATTCTTTTTAGTGAGTCAGTAAAAAATATTCATGAAACCATCTCAAACTCACTTATAAGTTAGCAGTTTGAATCATATTTAATCAGTTAGAGAATCGTTCATAGAGCAGGGATGCGATGAGTGATTTCCCAAAAAATTACTATTGTGAAGCATTTCTTTTTAATGCGTCAGTCAAAAATATTTTTGAAACGGTCTCAAAATCACATGCAAATTAGCAGTTTGAATCAGACTCAATCAGTAAGAGAATCGTTCACAGCTTAGGCCGCAATGACTGATGATTTTTTTTAATGCGTCAGTCTAAGATTTACAAACTTGCTTGTGAGTTAGTGGTTTAAATTAGATTCACAGCTATTAGTGAGTTCACATTTGACTCCCTCACTGAATCATGAGTCAGTTTTTGGTTATGGCAGATTCAAAGTAAACTTGGAACTGTTACTGTGATGTATATTTTAGGTTTGTAGGAATCATTCTATTTACAGGTTATAAAAGACTGGTTATAAATATGAAAACACGTAATTAAAGATACATTTTCAAAACAGAGACAATAAATGGTAATTTAAAAAAATTCCTGGAGGGCCAATTTGTTTAAAAGTTTAGCCTAATTAAACACAACTGAACAATCTAATAAAGGTCTTCAGGATCAGTAAAAATGTCCAAGCAAGTGTGTTGGGGCAGGTTGGAGCTAAACTCTGCAGCACATTGGCCCTCCAGGAGCAAGAGTGGACACCTCTGCTCTTCACAAAAGAAAATATTAGATAAGGAAAGTCTGGCACCTCTGATTTTTCTCATTACTTCATGGACTGACTGGTCAGATAACATCAGTCTATCTGTAGTCTGGTTCTACTAACTAGGAGAGCAATCAGTCAAAGCTAGCAAGCTAATCAGCTAGAACAAACACTAGCTTCTTGGTCTGTGCCATGTCTAAGAGAAACATCAAGAAGCCCTAAGAAAATGCACTTGTGGTGGCCAGAAGACGCCTTTCAAGCCTCAGAATCTCAACCAACATCAAATCGCTCAGATAAACAATGAGTTCTGTGAACGCCGTCCAGCACCCAAGGAGGAGAATATTCTGGAACTCACACAACACAGCTGAGAACTGCTGTGTAAATATTTGAGGGACCGAAAATGGTGCTTTCATCCACATCAAGTAGAAATCATGCTTTTGCAAAATAAATTTTTCATCAACAGTCTTTCAAGTCTTCATAAGCTAAACTCTGTGAATGTGGAGAACTTACCTACGAAGGGTTGGCGAGGACATTCCTCCTGTTTGCCTTCCAGCTTGGCACTGAGTTGGCATCCCCGTCTGGCTAGTTGCGCTAGTCTTAAGTACCTGGCTCTCCACATCGGAAAATATACCCTTTTCTCGGTCCGTCTGGTTAGTAGTTCCCATTGGGGACTTGACTAAGTTGCGACTCTTAGGGTTGGGAAGTGTGGCAGTACCCTTATTGCAAAAATTAGCATCAAGACTCGAGATGTTAGTGCGGTTAGAACAGCGAGTGGTGCCGGTACGGCTAGGTCTCGGTAAACTGCGATACTGAAGAGTTGTCCGAGCACTTGGAGGAAGGTATCCATCATCAAGAGCCGTCTGCCGACACACGATTCGACTCCCAGAAAATCCGACCGATTTTGGTATCTTACCCACTGTAGCGGAGCCGCTAGTTACCACAGCACCACTCGTGGTTATTGTCGCCATTGCGCCCGGAGCCTTCTTGAAGCCAAAAGTACTGGTCGGGGTGCGTACGGTTGAATTGAGGGGAGGTTTCTTGGTGTCATCAACACTTGAGGAATGGGTGCAGTTGGAGCGGCCTTTCTCTGACACCTTAGCATCGTCGGTCTTGCTTGTGGGATGATCAACGACACGGCCTGTCGAGCACAAAATTAAATCATGTTTTCAACAGTTTTGAATAGAGTAGCACAGTCCATGTCGTGACTCATCTGAACATAAGCCTTAGCAAAGGTGATCTGTGATAAGATTTCGTTGGCTGTCATCCCTCAAGAAACCACATGAAAACATAGACATGGCTCAGTTAGTGTTGTTATCGTTAACTAAAACTATTAAAAAAATGTTAATTGAAATATTAGATTAAAACAAACTTTAAAAAATTTAATTAAAATTAAAAATGTAACCTTGGTTACTAACTGAAATAAAAAGTGCAATTTGAAGCACTAAAATTGCTAAACTGAAAGAAAAATAAATTAAAAGCAAATATTAAAGAAATATAAATATCAAAAGCACATTATATTATTAAAACAAAACTTATAAAAAGAAAAATCACAATATAAAAATCAAAATCAAAATATTAATAAATACTACAATACTATATAAATAACACTGGACTATATTGTATTTAGCCTCAAGCCCCCATCATTCTTATTTATTAATTTTTTTAGCTCTGTGAGCATATTTTTTTTTACAAATAAACTGTTTAAATTTCAGTTATTTGTAAAGAAACAAATCATCATAAAATGAAAATTCTGACATCATTTATTCACCCCCAAGTCACTCCAAACCTGTATGACTTACACTCCTCTTTGAAGCACAAAAGGGGATACATTGGAAAAATGCCTCATTGTTTTTTGTCCATACATAAACAAAACCTGTTTTTGGACCTCACTGATTTTGGATGAAGTGTTCTTCAAAATAACTTCTGTGTTCCACAGAAGACGACGACATACAGGTTTGAAAGACACAAGGTTATGCTAATTGTGACATCCATGCAACATCACGTCTAAACTATTACCATGTGCCTTGAGTGAGCTGCAGTTTGTAGGTGTTGTTGCCTTCGTCCGTGGGGAGGTGACGCCCACCTGAGCGGTCATTCCCCGCCTCCAAGAGCCCGTCTGGGAGACAGTAGGAGTCTTGCGACCCATCAAGCTCCGTTCTGATTCATCTGAGAAATCTGAAGACCTGTGGTTCCATTTGGTTGTGGTCTCCATTTTGATGCCACCGTTAGAGCAGCCTTCTGAACGTTTGAGGTCGTTGCTGGACCAGTTGGGGTTGTGTTTCACTGCAGAGTGCTTCTCCGCATCCGTCTGGAGCTGTGGGAGAGAAAACTAAATCATTAGCCGCAAAGAAATGTTCTGGTCTTCAAACCTCAGAGAATATAAATCAGTTTTTTGCAAATCAGTAATATATCTATCTATGGTATGTGTTCTGAAGGCTACTAGCAAGGTGTATCTAATAAAGTGGCCAGCGAGTGTACATAATCCATATCGTTTTGTGAAATGTTTTTATGATTTAATTGATTATTTAATATGGGAAATAATTGTTTAATTTGATATTATCAGACTTGATATTTCTCACACATGGTATAAATTATTGATTATAAAATCATTTTCAGAAGCGGATTCCTGCCAAAGGGATTATCATATTTGAGAGACATTTGCATGAAAAAGTAAACAAAAAGTCTCTGGACTAATATATAAAAAAAAATCTGTAATAACTGAGATGCAATATCCCCGACAGCTAATTTGCGTCTTATTTATTCAGCAACACCATCAATAGTCATCATAAAATCTGATTATGTGAGACATAAGGGCCTTCCACAACGTAGCCAAGATGACATCACCCCCTTTTAGAAAGTCCGTTGTTCAGCTGCTACTGAAAATCCTCATAAAAAATTATTGCCAGGGAAAGAATGTTAATAGTCTCCAGTTGTTATCAGGCCAATTCCAAAACATTGTTATCTCAACGCCGATACAATAAATCCTTCCTCCACTCCAGCCTGAAGAATGAGGGGAGACTATATAGGGAAAAAGTACAAGGGTGTGGAAGTGAAAGGCGGCAGATATTTGGCTTCAGGCGCACTTTTGAGTCACGGCTCTAAACTCTTTGAATTTGAAATCAGGTTACTAGCAGGGTTATTATAGTTAACTAAAACCCTAAAAACATTTTCATTACTTGAAATAAAATAAACATCAACTGTTCACACACATTTCAATTATTTACTGGAGTGACAACCGCATTCTATAACTGAACTCACACCTGTACATTTTTTGGACTCAAAAACACATTCTCGGAAAACCCTTGCTGAGTGAACAGAACCGGACTGGACAACTAGTTGTCCGTCACATCATACGGTGCGAGAGAGCCGCTCTGCGCTGCACAAACGCGCATCTTGTGGGTTTTCGTGTGCAGTTTTCCTTACAGCTACAGATATGAGCTGTGTGTCATCTGAAGGTTTTAGATCTAGTCACTGTTCTCAACCGGAGCGGCTCCCATTAGAGACTCAAATGCTCCGCTCTCCACCCAGATATAAAAGCTGCTGTTGGGTTGATGAAGATTTGACGGATGAACTCGGGGACTCAATTGGACTCTTGTCGTGTCCAAAGAAATAAGACTTTTCAGTTGTATGGACGTCGCCATCTTTGATATGACTTTGGTCACTGTCGTTATGGTTACTGGTAAGAGAATACGGGCTTGACTCCTGTTTCACGTTCATACAGACAATATTCGAGACACTACTGTAAGTTGCTGTTTGAACGGGACATTTCGAGACTCACACAAGTAAATAAAAACTAATTTGAAATAATAATAATTAAATAAAAACTAAAATAGTATCTCAATAATACTAAAATAACACTGGGTAATGAAAACTACATCTGGGCCTTTTTTTTTTTTTTCAGTACCAAGATCAAAAACAAATGGAGAAACAAGAGTGTTTTCATCCAAGGAGATGAACATGGAAGACTGTAGATAAATAAGGTCGTGGATTTAACATTTAAAGACCAACACAAATGCACAAACCGAGAAGCCACAGGTGTGGACAAACTTATTGGCACAGAACCCAGGGTGCCACGTCTGGATTTGCAGATCTCATCTTGTTAGAACAGGCTAGATAGACACAGTGTCTTAGCTTCACTGTACTGGTCCATTTGTTCAGCATATGTTAACCTGCTCTGAGCTTGTAAAGATGATCAATCACCGGGGCAGAGTTGAGTCAGTCTGCTGACTCACACTCACAGAGACTGCACACAGCGGGTTCAGGCCAATTCTGATAAGGGCCCACCAATGTTTCATTGAATCAAAAGGGACAATGAAGCAACAGAACCGCTCCCAAAGCAGTGCTATAAATGTGCAGGCCTGTTTTTGATTGCATGTAATGATAAACAGAGATGGTGAATACAATTAAAGGACTTTTTAACAGTTCAACATGATATTTGTAAGACTGCAAGATTTCTCTGTATATATGCTCTATAAATGGGTGTCTTCAAATTTAGGCATTTTTATGCCCCAGGGGTTGATTTTTATTAAAATGAACAGATTTCAAAGTATTATAATTATATAGAGGTTTATGATGCTTTTATTATTTATATTAACTATCAACCCTAGTGAAAAACTTTAGTTACCTGAAAAAAGGGCTGAGGTCAAACTAAAGATATACTTAAGTAAAGTGCTAAAGTGGAACTATTGCAAGTAAAAAAATTGTGAAAAGAATCTCTATACAATTTTAAAGAAATGAAAAATATTATATATATATTTAAAAGTTACATTAAAACTTTTTACAGTGCCTTTATCAGTTATACTGTATTACTCAATAGATTTATATTAAAATAATATTCAATAGATTTTTTGTTCCAGGCTCAGACTTTCTTAATATATTTAATATATTAATAATAATATGAAAATCCATCATAATATATACAGTTTATATATATAATATTACCTGTTTAATACAATGTCAATTCTAAACATTCTAAACATTTTTAAATATATACATAAAACATAATTTCTCTTTCTATCTACTGTATCTATATATAGAACAATAAATGTAGACTTAATAATAGTAATGTTTTTTAAGTGCTCTGTTGTTTCCCATGTGAAGTTCTACAGATGTTTCTGATTGTGTAGACCACGAGGCTCTGAAGTTGCCTTTGGTATCAATGACTGACCTGTTCATCTATGTCTCTGTGTGGGACAGATGGGGTGTTGACGTAGGAGCTAAGGGACGAGCTGGTGTTGAGCTCATCTGTGTCCAAGGTGTCACTGATCCCGCTGCTGACTGAGCTGCTGTCGTCCCAACTGAGAACACAGAGGAAAGAGAGAGGAACAGTTTATTCTCTACATTTCTGAGGAACATGATATCAAAATAGTGAAAGGAAGACTGCGAGCAAAAAAACAGAATACATGGATTCAGAATGTTCAGCATAATATGGAAAATGTAGGAATGGAAGGAAAGGTAAGCAAAAATAACATCTGTGGAGAGTCTGCACCGGGACAGTGAGGGCATAAAAACCTGCATTCCCATCATGCTTCAGACATTAGGCGCGTCTCTCTGCTCCTCAAAACTTGTTTTAATTAGCTCTGCGCCTCAAATTCTCAGTGCGCTCTGCTTTGCTATCCCCCTATCCCCCCACGAAATCCATTAGGATGCTCAGCAGGACTCAACCAAAATCATATGGACCAAAGGCACTACTGGATAAAAGGAAAACCTAGTTGTGAGAGGATTTGGATAGTACACTTTATTGTCAAATCATAAAAACTGACAGCAATAGAATTAACAATTGTGCTATTAAATCAGGCTAAAAAAAAGTGTCCTCATTTTTAAAAGCCTGACAAAATCAGCAGTTGTGCTATTTTAGCTTAAATATGGCAACATTTTTATGTAAAATTTGCCAACAGAATTATCAATTTTGAAAATGTATTTTGAATCTGGCTGAATTTTTTATTTTTTATTTGAAATACCAGAATCAACATTTTGCTACTTTATATTTTGATAATAGATGAGCAATATCATAGGAGTATATGTTATGGCTCCATATCAGCATGGCTGTGATTCAGCAATAGGTAATCACAGCTGTGCTGATATAGAGCCATATGGCACAACTACGCGTGTGAAATAGCTCATATATTAAGTACATACAGTATATAAAACATACTTGATCTCAAATAAATAGAAGTTTTATTTATTTATTTGACAAAGTCTGACAATAACAGAATCATACATTTGTTTAATTTATTTCGAATGAGGCTAAAAAAACAATTGTATCCATGTTGGTAAAGCTAATTTCACACTATCATAAGACCTGATTCTCAAGATGCTCAACTCAAGATTTGAGAGAGAGAGAAAATGACATTTGCTGATATGAATGTATTGTGTGTGTGTAAACAGGAAGTCCTTATTTGCTAAATCCAAACACAGACAGCCCAAACTCCCACAAGCCACCAGTTATGGCTACTCCAGCCTCGAGCGAAGCTAAAAGAACTAGCTTTATCAACAGTGTGTGGCAACAAAACTCATCAACACCTAAGATACCACCTAATCCTCCTCATTTCTCAGGATCATTCAGGCAAACAAACCAGCCCATAAGCCCATTCACAGACAGTCATGAATCAAGAGAGGCGTGTGTTCAAACATCCACCCCAGTCTTGACGTCCTGCGAAAGACCTGAATAGATGCTTGTTTTGATATGAGCAAAGTCCCCATAGCTCAAGTCTGTCATAACTGACTCGACATAACTGGCGTGGAAGGACGTCTGTGGTTCCTGTTTTAATGAGCTGTGAGAAAGTTGGTCCCCTCTGAGCTATTTGTCACTAATAGCTCTCACACACACACTGTGCTGATGTGTTTGTCTGCTTGCACGTCTCTGCTTAAATGATCTGCTTCATTCATCATTCGCCATATGCTGTCAGATGCTATAGATGGCGAATGCAAACAAACACCAAAAAAGCCCCCCAAAATGGAAAGAAAACAGACACGAATGAGTCACTTCTTCCCTTTTAAAGACGCCATGAAATCCAAATCATTGTTTTGGGGATTTTAGTGCATTTGGTTTATCTGAAGCCATCTACATAGTAGTGCCCTTAGATTCAGGACATTAGATTAGTGTCAAAAGTTTTAGTGAAAGTCTTTGTCTTCTAAGAAAATGCAGCAAAAATGTTCACATTTAATTATTATATTAATTTTGAATAAACATTAAATATTATCTTATTATTGATACTATTAAAATTATTAATAAATAAAAAAATTAAATATATTTTTGAGAATATTTTAAATAACATTAATAGATAGATTATTACATTGAATGAGAATACCTATATTAATATTAAATGTAAATTTGTAATATTCATTAAATATTAATTTACTTTTAATAAATTATTCATAAGATATTTTTATTAGATTATTTGAGCATGAGAATAATTCAGTTTTATTGAATTAGAATGAGAACCTGCCACCTGAAACTGGCTCATAAAAGTAAAAAAGGGGTAAACCTATATTAAAAAAGTAAATACGAAAGGGAGTAGGTCAGTATTTATTATAAATAGTAAGTAGTATTTTATTGTAGTGTACATATAAAGTTATACTACAAGTAAAATTCTATGAATTAATGCTTCAAATACGTTGTATTGAATAAATGAGATCAGCCCGACCAACTCAACTCCTATGCAATATTGTCCCATTTTTGAAGTTATACAACAGAATAGGTCAACATACAATTTCCTTGTTGACCAGCAAGTCAACCTCTCTGATCTTCACAACAACAAAACAAAGTTCTGCAAAAGTTCCACACAATACTTCTCACATGAAAGCAAGAGAAAGAGAGGGTGTGGGTGGCATAGAGGGTAGAGGTGGGTCAGAAAGTGGTACTTTTATACACGTTCAAAGAATTTATTCCTCTCTTTCTTTCTTTCCAATATAATCCAAAGACATTCCTCCCCTTGCTTTGCCCAAGTGCAAACCAGCCCAAAATAGAAGGGGAGTGTGCAAAACATTGCCTCTGAACTCTTTAGAAAGAGGCATGGAATTCAAACAAAGGAATTTTATGAAATGCCAGAGAGAAAATAAACATTTTGAATAAATTAAAAGCACAAAACAGAGTTAAAAACTAACTTAAGAAGAACTATTGGTAAAGAGTGACTACTACAACCACTCTATTATGGAAAATATTATGGCTCATCGGTCATATTCTCAATTAAAATAAGACAATTATTGACATACAATAAAAGTACAGAGACATTGACATGAATAACGTATCACAGATATTTTGGTATTGTAAGAATTTGATGACAATTTTTGTTGAAATATGACTTTTTATTGCAAAATCTGGCATAATTGGTATCAAGCACAAACGGTTAAGGTCGATTTTAAAACGCTATATGAGATTTGTAAGACGTACAGTAAGTGAAATTGCAAAATCAAGACCATGAACATTTGATAAAGGTAGTCCACACATCTCATGCACTATTTACCAGGTCTTCTAGAGCCAATAAACTAATTATTCTGAATGATTCGTTCACAAATGACTCAGTTCTGGAGTTCAAATCACTGACTCGTGTGATCACAGCTTACTGGAGATATGTTTAACGACTTAAATTTGGTCAAAGTTATTGAATGGCTTTAGAGTACTTCGAATATAGCGAATGTGTTGTGTGGACTACTTTAATGAATCTTTAGGACTCTCTTAATGTGATTTCGTGTCCTTTTTTAGTCTTGACATCTTTAGTCAGCATTCATTATCATTGCATTGAAAAGTGCTAATTTCTCATCTTATGTTCCACAGGCAAAAAGTGGGTTTGGGTTTGGAATGACACAAGGGTGATTAAACAATGACAAAATGTGCTTTATTTGAATCCCAATTGCAGTCTAAGAGGCAAATCATACAGTCAAATCTCCATATATCATAAACAGACACCCATCTGAGATGCTTTGAATAAAAACGGCAGAAACCTTCTCTCTGTCTGAACTGCTTTGTTTTTACACACACAATCCCTCACCACCAACACCGACAACAATCACCAATAATCTTAAACTAATATTATGAATTGGCAAATTTAATTAATAAGCAGTGACAGAGGACACAGGTGTGACACGACCGAGCGGAAACCGCCCCCAAAACAACCTGTCATCTATCCCACCATAGTCAAACACACGCGTGCAGAAACACCGGCACCCGTCCCTTCCCCCGTCTGGGACATTAGATTAGTGTCAAGCCCCAAAGAAGTAAAAGCATATAGTGGGGGTTGATCCACAGGGCAGGAAATTGGTTTTTTTTCTAAAGACCTGTTATTAGAGGAGCAGCGTGGAGTTGTGAGCTACAGCTTGACTGCACACACCACCCTTGTCCTGTTTGCTTTGGGTGGCCTATCAATTAGTTCTGCAAGGATACCCATCTCTACAGCAACCCCAGCCCTGTTGCCAGGCATTGTGGGAGATCAGGAAAGGTACTTTAACCAGGAACAGCAAGACAACAGTGTATGGGTCATTGACAAGCTGTTTATTTGAGAAAAATGTTCATGTTAATTTGTATGGTGGTGGCGACTATGGTTTTATAGCTTTCCAAATGTTGAAAATACAGAAAAAACTGGAATGTTGTGAAATATTATTACAATTAAAAATATATATTTTTTATTTTAATACAGTGTAAAAAAATGTAAAAAAATTCCTGATGATGTACTGAATATTCAGCAGCCATTACTTCAGTCTTTAGTGTCATCTCTTATTTTTATAAATTTTGAAAACAGATGTGCTTCTTAATATTTTGTTGGATTTTTTCTTCAGGATTCTTTGATGAATATAAATTTGAAAAGAACAGAATTTAGATCAAAAAGAAATCTTTTGTGACCTTTTGTGGCATTTTTGTTCAAGTTGATGCATCTTTGATGAATAAAAGTATACATTTTTGATGGACCCCAAACCATTGAATGATGTGTTTAGATAAAGTAAAACAGACAAAGCTGTCCTAAATTTTGAGATTGTCAATACCTGAAAAAAAGCAAGAAAGACGTTTCTTGACACATGTACCAAACCTGAGCACAATCACAGTCCTCCTCACCTTTCATACTGTTACAAATTACACAAAGTACATAAATCATACTGGAAATCGTGGCTTAAATTGTGATTTCTGAATATACTGTATAAAATTAAACATGCCGACCAAATGTAAAAATCCAATTCTTAATCAGTATATTCTTTAAAAAAAAAAAAAAAACTTTAAAAATGCACCTGAGAAACAAAATAACATCAATATATTAATATTAATAATTTTCACTTGTTTTAAACATTTTATTTAAATTTTATAACAGCAATGTTTAGCATATATAAAAAATATATTAAATGTATATTTCATTTTATTCTAATACAATCTAAGATCAGTAAAGCGGTGTAACCACACACCTTTCTCTTTCACACTCAGACACTCACACAAAAACAGTCCCACGTGGCAAAGCAACTTTCCACCCCATAAATCCTCAAACAAAGAAAATTCCTCCTCTCTACCTCAGAGTGTCGGAGCCAGGCAGCAGAATTCCCTGGCAAGAGCCTGATCCCGGGACAACCGGCGAGAGGCCGCTAAAGTTTGTCTGAGTGGCAGGCAACTTCATGAGTAAAGCTCCACTGCACTCCTTCCCTCACTCTGCCTCTCACTGCTCTGAGAGAGAGAGAGAGACCGATTCTCCCCGCAAACACACACACACACACACACACAGCAGCCAACCACAAGCTGAGGGGAGCGGCTTTACCAACTGAAGGAATGGTAATCTGATCACAAAGCAGTCTTTAAGCCCGGCAGGACTTCAAAAGGAGATGGCTGTTGACTCTATAAACTGGTCTCAGAACAGAGCTGGATTAGAAAGAATGTCGAGATGTTAATTAAGTTGAATTATTCATGCGTAATGAGCTAAAGCTTTAAATCAAATTGTGTTTTCAAGTGGACGAAAAACCTGCTATTATCAACTGTTTATTGTGAATACTCACAAATCAACCTAAAGTTCTCTCAGATGAGGAGAGGGACAATTAATGGCAAACAGTAGGAGTATAGATCTATAGAATTAATGTGAACAGAAGTGGTCAACTAATGCATCTTAATGGCCTTAATCTAGAAGAGACCATATAATATATGTAAAAATATGGAACAAAAAGGAAGATATTAGATAAATCTCCACACAATGTTGTTTTTGGACCCCATTGACATCCATAGTAAAGTCATATAGGCTTGGAACAACATGAGTGTGAAAAAAATATGACAATTTTAATTTTGGGGTGATCTATTACTTTAAAATTTTGGGGGATCCAGGAGGAGAACAGTATTATTTTAGTATGATTTATATTATATTATAGTATTTATTAATATTTTTAATTAGCTTTTATTTGTATCTTTCAAGAATTGTCATTGTTTTGTAATTTTGCTTTGTTTTGTGCATTTGTCATTTGTGAGAATTCCTTTTAAAACTATAATTCTATACAGCTTTAATTTATTTGTTTAAGTAATTTTAGTACGTACAACTTTTTTAGTTAGTTGCTATCGCAATATTTTAAGTTAAAGTTTTTCATCTAATATTTATGTTTATATTTGATTTCATATATCAACTGGTGGCTAGCAAATGTGTTTTCAAAAGTTTGTCTTTCATCTCAGTAGGACAGGTTTGACAGTCACCGTCTTCACACGAGTTAGATCTGGACATCTGCGTTGCGTCGTAAATCCCAGGTGACCTTACAGGTTTGAGGCAAGGCAGGTTCCTACACGAAATGTGTTTGTGTGTACGTTAAAAGTGTGTGTGTAGGTGTGTGAAGGAGTAGGCTAATCTTCTAAAGCACACCATCTTTTGTGATAAGTTACGGCTTAAGTGTGTTTTTACAGCTTGGAAGCATAGTCCACCGTGATACGAGTGTGGGAATCCATTTTCGGTTTACAGTTCTGTCTGTCTGTCTGTCTGGGGTTTAGCGTGTGGCTAGCTTGTGGCTAAAAGGCACAAAGTCAATAAGTGACTAACCTACAGACTTCACCAAACCCGGCCAATTAGTTCATTCCGCAATGCTTCGCGTTCTCATGCCCTGTTGTTCACAAAACTTTTTAAGGGTCACATCCCATAGTTAAAGGTCAAGCTGCCTTAATCCTTAGCGGAAAGATCCTGCTAACAGACAAGATGCAATTTTGTTGCGTTTACCAAAACAGCAAATAACATTTTTGGCCTTAAACATTGGCACACAACTTTGTGGGTAAAACGAGACCATATATATGTAGCATCTGAGCTGTTTTTGTATACACAAATACATAAAAAAAATTCTTACTAGCCTTGAAACCATTAAAAGTGCAAATAACCGTCTAGAAATCCTTGGGAATGTGTGTGTGTATATATATATGTATATATATATAACGTATATATATAGTGTGACTGTGACAAGAGGTTTCTGTCTTCATAGAGCAGTTTTGAGTGTGTGACTAACACACAGAGAGAGAGAGAGAGAGAGAGAGAGAGAGAGAGAGAGAGAGAGAGAGAGAGAGAGAGAGAGAGAGAGAGAGAGAGAGAGAGAGAGAGAGAGAGAGAGAGAGAGAGAGAGAGAGAGAGAGAGAGAGAGAGAGAGAGAGAGAGAGATTCCAGCCCTCGTGCCCAAACCTTTGCCGCCAGACGTTTGTAATGACAGAGCTGCTAGTGAGCATGAGGAATTCGGAGTAGTTCCTTTCTCCATCCTGCTCGCATTTTCTCTCTTCTCTTCAACATGAATTAAACATAACATTAAATATAACAAGACAACAACTTTTCAGCCCTCAAACGTCGGTTGTTGTGACTCTGGGCTGATTTCTAGGGAACCGCAGAGCATGATTTGAATCGCTTTGAATATGGAAAAACTGGTTAAACATGCAAAGGCAAAGCAGCTTGCAACAACAACATACTAGCATTATTATTAATGTTAATCAATGTGCTGCTTAATATTTTTTGGAAACTGTGGATAATTGGTTTTAGGATCCTTTGCTCAAGAACATTTATTTTGTATATTTTGTAACTTTTAAATACCTTTCTGTATCTTTTGGTACACTGAGTAAATAATCTTCTGTTTCACTGACAGAAATAATACGCTATTTGTATAAAGGGTAAATTGCATGAGCAAAGGTAAGTGGGTATTTAATGAAAATATGCTTTGCCAACAAGGCTGAACAGTTAGAAAATGTAGTAGAACAGTTCTCACCTCACAAATGCTGCAAAGAATCATTTACACAAGATAGAAATAAATCGAGATAGAGAAGAGCTCTATTGTAGCCAATGGGTCTGTGGGGGCCAAGAGGACACTAAGCACATGACTATTTCTTTATCTATTGTTGTTCTCTTTCCTTCCTGTGTTTCCATCCCTCTATTTCACTTCTATGTGTTCTTTTGTTGCAAATACACAAGTCACACTGACACAACACAAATATTCTCTTGTTCTCATTCTGTCTCTCACAGAATACACACAGCGACAGCACATGATGGCAGACAAAAGCTGCACATTTTGCATTGTTTTTCCTCCTAAAATATAAATTCTCAAATGAAAAACCTGCACAAAACGAGATCATCACCATATCTCATATAGCTCATACTATAGCTTAAGCTATAAATTAATCATTTATAGTTAAACAACTAGACAGACCGATAGGAAGATTTTAAACGAATCAATCCAAAGGAACAGATTGCCTAGTGAATCCTCTCACTGCTTTACATGAGACAGCAGACATTATTATTTTCAATTGCTGTAAAGTTGTGGGTAAAAAAAAAAAAGTTCTGTAGCATTATTAGTAATAATGCTACGGAACTTTTTTTTTTTTTTTCATATTACATGAAACCGCTACTTGTTGAAAAAGTAGTTTGTTACAGGAAAAAGCTTTTTCAGGAAAAATAACAACTACTGGCTACTGTCCTGCTCCCGAACAATGCAGTTAACTAAGTATTACTGACACTTTCCAATCCATTTATATGACTAATTGTCCTTCTCTTTCTCTCTCTCACACACTCTGTGGGGGGATGGGGGTCCCATGTGTTGATGGATATCCTCCTCCCTCTGTCTTTTAGTCTGTTTCTTTTCTTTTCTCTGTCCCTCCATCTCCAACTTCCTGTTCTCCGGCCACATTTGCATGTGAATGGGCTGCTGGGTGTGATGGCTGTGCTGAGTGATTGAGATCATTGTCTCAAGCATCCAGTCAGCACTGTTAAAGGTGCGATTCCTCCCCATAAAAACAATCGCGTTGTCCACATGGACAATTTTACATGTGGACTTCAGAATCTACCAAGCTGCAAAACTTCTCTCATTCTGTAATGTCATATTTGTAATATGTATGTGTTATTTACTGCACTTCACGTTGTTGAAAACAAAGAATGGAATGCAAGTAGGCAAATCTACCCAGAACTGGATGAAGTCTAAAAATCATTTCAAATATAAAAGAACAGTAGAGTCCACACCATAACTATAACGATAATGGCACAGAGAAACAATATAGTTGGAAGCACTTTCGGAATGATTTTTTTTTCAGCTGATGGATGATAAACATTGACAGCCAATCAGAATCCATCCTGCTTTTACAAGCATTAAAGCAGCAGACAGCAAAACTGTTGCACGCTTAAACAGAATGATATTGTGTGCTGGTGTGGACGCTAATATAGTTATCGTTATTTAGTTCTTGACGTGAACAGGCCTTTAGAAGTGTTCTCAGTTAAGAATAAGCAACTTCAGCTTTCTTCTAAACAAAAAGTCAAAAACAAAAACTTGGTCAACAGCTCCAATACCATAATTTCTGAATGGTCCCATCTCCATCAGATGAAAAACCACAGAGCATTGGCTGCCAGTCGTGTGTTGTATGTATAGACTGTGGTAAAGGAAGTAGCTGTTTCCTCAGATGTCAGATAAGAGCTGTCTCTCTTGTCCCATCCCTTTAACTGTTTGGAGAGGGGTCCGCTCTGATGTGATTGCTAAGCCCCCCTCAGAGCCCATGTTCACCCGTCCTAAACCACAGAGGAAACAGTTCTCTCTACATATCGCTTTCTCCATCAATACCAGACGTGTCAAGGGCAAAAGGATGGATGTTCTTTTGCATCCTTGATTCAACCCGAAAATACAAATCAATCAATATCTTGCATTTAAAACATCCAAAAGATGCTCTGCCTTAACACGCCAATAAAAAATAATTGCACGGGTGGCGACTTAAGCAGCTTAAGAGTGAAGAATGCTTCACATGCTGTCATTGAGCTTGTCCTGAAGGCTTTAAGGTGAAAGAACCAGACTTACACTCATCGCAGTTTTGGCGATTGATGAGGTTGATGACTTAAGCGTAACAGATGACAATAGACAGAGGCTACGTCTCCTTATGTGCAGGAATTCGGCAGGCAAACTTAAATTACTTTCCGGGTTTCACCCATGTTACTAATTTACCAATAATAGACCGTTTCAATAGCTATTTGCCAATGTAAATGTGAAATATGATAAAAAGTGTTATACACATGCGATTAATTTTTTATAAATGTTAATTTTTTAAAAACTTTTTAATGTTTAATCAAAATGTATGATATTTATAATAATATTACCAAATATATAAAACTATAATATTTATAATAATATAACAAAAACTGAATATTTCGTTGAAAATGACAGATTCTGCTCTGCTGTCATATGAAAAGAGCAATACACTTCTCAAAAACCTATCATCAAATTATTGATTAATTATTTATTTGGTGGAAATAAAAAAAACACACAAAAAAAACCACCGGTATATATATATATATATATATATATATAAATAACAATTATACAAAATAAAAAAATGAGAATAAAGCAAATACAATGAAATACAAAAACAAAATAAAACCCTTCAAATCAAGATAAAAAAACCTGCAAAACAAAATAAAACAAACTCAGAACAACAACAGAAAACAAACAAACAAAGAAAACATCTGATCTAAAAATCAGCTATATTCAGGTTATGTAAAGCGTTAACACTTAATCAGAAGTGTTCGAGACCAGCCAAAATAAACTGCAGGTACAGTAACTGGACACACACATCTATAAATGCACACAAACTCACACACAAATACAAAGAGACTTCAGCCGTCACCCTCAATATCACACTTACTTTACTGCCTCATACACAAGCTTTAGACCGGTCTGTCAAGTCCAATGTGTTCAGTTCTCTCAGTCCATTTCTATCTGGCAATCTACAGGTACAGCAGATCTCTGAGAACCAGACACACCAATGCTATCAAAGGTCTTAATCAGTCTCAGTCATAACACTATCGCCACTGCGCTTTTACTGCAGAGTCTGCGTGTGCGGTGAGGGGCAGAGGGTGCGAGAGAAGCGTGAAAGCGGAGAGAGATTTTTTCAGCCCTCCCATGAACTTATTGACCGTATCTGCTGGGCTTGCTTGTTGGCAAGAAGGCAAGTTGCCAGCTCATCTCTCTTTTTGCATCTCTTTTGGAGAGCACGTTTGTGTAGGCGGAAGGTCTTGTAGACCCAAAGACTTCCGGTCAAATCCAGTAGGCAGAAACATTCATTTATCAACAGCCAAACAACACTGGCGGCAAAACTGTATTATAGAGAAATATCAGCAAGACAATGATTTTGACACCTAAAAACAATGAGAGGAAAAATAAAGAAGCACATTCAATTCCATGTAAATACCTTTGGAAAAATATTCTAAGGTTGCAACGCAAGTCATACATCAAATCTTGCTTAAAGGGGGCAAATCATTTTACTCTAATGTAGACATACTCGCACGCAAAGCTTCCTTCTGGGTGATATATTGAATATTCACAATATAAATGCAATGATTTTTAATGGGCAACATAGTGGATATGCACAGTATGTTTGCGATGATTAGTTTTGCAAGTAACAAAATAAATGTCTGTGAATCAGTTCAAACTGTTTGCACCATCACTCAAAAAAGTGTCAGTGTGCCTTTTTTTATGCAAATGTTTTTTTTGTAAAAATACGTCCAGGTAAACATTGATGTGTATTATATTGGTCTGTAGAAATCTTTGTTTTTTTATTTATTTAAAACAGATTTTTTTTTACTGTATTTTACATCTTGCATTGAATATATTAAATGTTTTGAATTTACTCCGTAATAATGGTTTCTTACTGGAAAAAGAGGTTTCTGATCAAATAAATAAATATCAAGATAAATGTCTAATCAAAAGGCTGAGAAATATATGAACATATATTAAATAAATTATATAAAATGTAAATATATATTTTTTAATAAAGTAATACAAATAATATCACAAACAATATAAAGTAATACAAATCTTACAAAAAATTAAGGAAAAAACAAAAACAATAAAACAACACAAAATTAAACAAAATGCATTTTTTTTTAACTTAAAAGTAAAAGTTACTTTTTAAACAATGGCCTTTTCTATTATATTATAAAAAATATAAGATTTCAGATTTCAAATACAGAAATATCAAGATATATTTATTATATAGTCTTAAATGCATATTTAAATATATTATATTCATTTTTCAGCTACATTACCCAGCCCTAATTTGAGGTCACACACAACCATGACATGATTAACAGATGACCCTGTTTACATATTACACATATATACATCTGTATTCAGCAACTTAGCCAACCCTGATCAACGAAAGTGTCAAGTACGCTGGTAGACGGAGGTGATAAAATCATTACATAAAGGTCATTTACATACAAAAGTTTTAAAGGTACAGTAGCGAAATCTGATCTGACTGAAAGCTCTGGTTTAGAGCAATGTAGCATACCAAAGGCATTCACATGCAATGAAACGAAGAACAGAAACCCACTGAACCACGAATGTGTGAGCAATATGGCACATTTTCCTCTGTGTGTGGGTGTGGATTTGACCAGGTCTCTCCTTTCAATCCAGACGTGGTCCCCAAGCCCCTTTCTCCAGGGCGAGACGCCCCGATCACGTTTCAGAGCCGTGTTTGAACTGCCACGGCCAAATTACACAGTCACACACAATGTAGCAGTCATCGCGGACCTGAAAAACGGACATCCCTCCACCGGCAGGAAACTACACTGAGATTCAGACACCACATGCTTGAGACGACTGTCAGTTCTGAGGGTGTGTCTGTATGTCTATGCAAAAGTACAGGGTGGTCCTATTTCCTTTATCACAAAAAACACAGGTGCGACATGCATAATATATATAAATATATCATGTCTCTTCAGAAGACTTGGGTTAAACCCGCTTTATTCATTTTGATTAGGGATACTTGTGTCATGTAGTTTTTGAAGCTTGAAAATATTGAATATCTAGACTTTCAATGGATAGACAAAAAAATATGAGATATTAAAAATATCTATCCGGCAGTTTTTCCCTGTGGTATCTAAAATGGTATCGAGTATCGAGTATCGATGCGTTTCAAGGTATTGTATTGAAATGAGAAATTCCAGTATCATGACAACATTAGCGTGCTTATGCGAATATGCCCTGGTTATACGAATCATAGCAAAATATCAATGAAATATAATTTATCATCTGCAAGACAAATATAGTCAAAGCAAAACAAGAAGAATCATCAGCTGCAAAGGATCACCAAACCATCAAAGCGAGAGTTCTGATCCGATCACAGGAGTGTTGACTGAATTTACAGTACAGCACAAATTAATCTAAATAATTTTCTACAGCATCCACATCATCCAACTCCAAAACCAACATGGCTCCCTTCATGATGGAATTTAAGCAGCTCTCAGAGGGATGCATCACTGAAGTTCGCACCACCTCATCTTTCTTCACTGACCGGGAGTTTGTTTTGGAAGATTTGATGACGAAGCAAGTCAAAATAAGGTGAGCAAAAAGATTTAAAGCTTTTTTTACACCAGCTGCCGTTAGAGAAAGAATTCCAAAATTATACATGACATCAAGCATTTCCAGTAAGAAAGAGGACAGAAAAGGAATTCCCATTGGATTCTCGCCATTCCTGCCCTCCAGCTACATTTCACAAGGTCTTAGATCATCCCTCTTTCACCTGTATCAATCTGGGCACTAAGACGATATCTTGACAGGTATTGGGCACAGAATCCTGGGAACACACCTGGCTGGGCTCAAGAAAAATACCTTATTTGGAAAGCCATGGATTACAAAGCTGGTCTGTAGGTCATCAATCTGACTCCGACTCTTTTTCTGCCAAGATTGTGATCGAATGCCATTTTATCTGCGAGATGTTCTGCACTGACTTCATCAAGGACTGGGGAAGTTTAGTCTTTAAGAGAGCCAGACTTTTCATTGCAGACAATATCTGGTCCACTTTGCAGGACTGGACTGTCAAACCAAAACGTCAATGACCAATCAGAGTTCACCCAACATGACAATTCTGTCAACATTTACTCACCCTCATGTCTATACAAACTTTCTTCTACGAAAACACACACACACAAAAAATTACTTTTTAAGCCGTCTTGGTTACAGAAGTATTTTTTGCATAATTTTTTTTTCACATGGTTTTAATAAAAGTCTTTGTTAAAGAGTTCTAAGCCATAACCAACCAACCAGGTACGAGCTACGAGGTAAATCACAAATTTACAAACTTTGATTAGAAGCAAAAAAATGTGGACAAGACTGTACGTAACTGACTGTGTACTTAACGACTTCAATTAGGGAAATAACTACAATCCCATGAAGCATTGCAAATGACAATCAAATACAAATTTTTGAATGTGGCGAGCAGGACAAGGGCCGTGAGAGAAAGGTGCGAGGCCTGATTGATAATGAGCGACACCTGTGCGACGCACCGGTCTCGTATATCTCACGGAGGAGCGCAAGCATAAAAAGAGGAGCGCTGACATTGAAGGACGAGAGAGGCCAGGCCTGGATTTATGTTTCTGTTTTATTATGTGTGCGGTAGTCATCCATGAGGGGTTGCCGTCTTTACTTTCGTTTTTGTATTTGTTTATGCATTTTATTAAAAGTTGTTGAATGTTTGCCGGTTCCCACCTCCTTCTTCCCATAACAACGGTCTTTGTTATTGAGAAATATAAAACTATTGATTTAAAAATGTTGCAAAATATGCATATACAAATATTTAAGTAGCTTGAGAGGGTAGAGAGACTCTTACATAATTCGCAGTGATTCATGGGAGTCGGTGGGCACTAAAGTGTTGTTTTGCTGAACTTTACTTTTCTCGATTCTCTGATTGGAGGAGATTCTCTGCTGAATCATGGGTAAAGTATTCTTTTACAAAGAATTTTGCTGTTAAACATGATTATTTAAAAAATAAGTTGAAATAACGTGGACTGATGGCTTCAACAAATAGATATACCATTGTTTAACAACATTGTAGCTCACATTAGGTCTGTCTTTAAAGGTTTTTAACTTATCAATATAAATCACTTCCCTGTGTGATTTTTACTTGCGGAACCTGATTGTTGAACTCTATGGGGTCCAAAACAACAAGAAAAGAAACAGGCATTTTTCAAAATATCTTCTTTTTGTGTTCCACAGAAAATATACATGTTTGGACAACACGAGATGCATGAATGATCAATGAGCAGCTTATGATGATCACTAATAAAAATTCTTGAGAAGAAATAAGGACAATTCTGTCTTTTCTGAGGCTTCTTTCAGATCCAATCCTCCCATCAATCATTCTTACCTACCAACCCAATGCTTTTCACTTTCATTTCTTCCAAATCCTCTCTTATGTATGCGTTTTCTATCTCTAATTTTTCATTTTCCCTTTTAAAGCAGACAAATCAGACATCTTTTTATTCTGAACTAATGAGTCACCAGACTCAAATATGCCATCCACTGTCAGTTCAGAATGTGTTTAGTAAAAACACAGACAGTTTTCCATGTTCACAGACAGTATTGTTGCGCTTGAGGAGACACGGTGCAAACGGTGAGGGATGTGGGATGTTAAACAGCCGCAGGGCTAGCAGGACGGCACAAAAGCACACCGATGGTGAGAGCACACGCACACACGCAAAAAGAAGTGGATGTATGTCTAAACTGATGCATTAGCTGTTGCCTTTGGCGCTCACAAAGACAATGACTACTCTCTTCCATTGTGAGGAAACAAAAGCAACTCTGTTGCCCATCTAAAATGCTCCGGTTTGACTTGACTACCATACATCCTGTGGCGATCTACACTCAGGACTACTGATCATAAGAAATAGAATACATGAAAAATAAGTTAGTGCATGCAATGCAAAGGTGAAAGGTTAAGTCCTACCTATCAGTGTCTTCTTGACTCTTGGGATTAAAGTGGTGAACGGTCCCTCTCACGGAGTTCATGCCATCCGAGACGCGCTTAACCCTCCGGGAGTATAGGTTGAGACCTCCGTCAGTCATGTAGCTGCAGACACACACACAAAAGCTCGTTTATCACACAAAAAATATAAACGAGACACAATAATAACAGGTCTAATGCGGTGTCTTATCTGTTATTGGAGCATGAACAGGCTGTCTTGTTGTGAAACACTGGAGTTAAATATGTAGCGAGACGCATTAACAAAAAGATATTTTACATGATGTTGCCCGCCGTCTGATGATCTATACTTATCCAGCTCCTTTGACAGCATGTTGTGTCTGGACGTTCACTTTCATAACAAATTAATTCAATTCTCTCTACAAACAGCGTAAAGACAAACGTTTGTCAATGTCAAGAGAAATCAGCCACAGGAAAAACCAGTTTTACTACATGTAGTGGAAACACATAGGTAGAGACGTGCTATAATGTTAGAAGATCTTGTTATGGATTGTACCGAAAGGACATTATACTATGTATATTTATATACTTATGTTATATAGATTTTCAGGGGGGTCAGATCAGTGTTGTTTAGTATTGGTATACTAGTATGGTTTTTGATAATAGATTTAATTTGTTTAATTTTTATAATTTTTTTATAGTTTTAGGTACTTCAACTTATACGAAAATGAGAAATGTTACCTTGACAACTCGCTGAAATATATTTTATTTTATTTCAGTTAATGTTTTATTTTATTTAAAAAAATATTTGTTTAATGGTTTTGGTTTTAGTTAATAATAACCATGGCTGAGATGATTGGGCTCTCAATATGGTCTAGCAATTGCTATGGAAGATACCGTTTTTAGCTATTTTATAACAAACCATGGTGAATTCCTCAAAGCCAAGATATTTTGTTATTATAATTGATATATTTTTTTATGTTATATATTGACATTCTGAAATATAAAGGGTTTATATCATGCGTACAAAAATATAATATATAACATTTTACAAACATTTACAAACGTATTTAAAAAAGAACAACAAACCAATATCCCCAAACATTTATTTTTAATAAGTTCCAGATGAAACCTCACATAGTATAAAAAATATTCTCAATTTAAAAACAGTTCATGTTAGCCCAAATCAGCTATAAACTAGACCTAGTGCCTATTTCAGTTTAACTCAAACAAAACCATAACCAACATGCAACTCAGAATGTTCACTCACCTCACTAAAGGTCACAAACTAGGACTGCGACAATCAAGAAAGCCGTTGGTTTCACATGACCATGTCTGTTGACTGTTAAGGTGTGCGCTTATGGGTTTGTTTATGTTCTTACTGTAAGCACCTATCTGTGTTCTTAGTATCCCTAGAACACACTGCATTGAGAAGTAAGGAGAGAGAGAAAATAAGATTGTGGGTTGGACTGCAGGCAGAAGTGGACAGGAGAGCTGTGTGAGACAGTGTGTTTTAACCTGAGGCACAAAGTGGATGAGTGTTTACTCTGTTGAGCCATTTAAGTGGATGTTCTACAGGTTCTCAAAGGACAGTCATTTGCCCTCTGGCGACAAGCAATATGAACCAAACACTTAAAACTACAGCAGGGGGAGAGCAGCGCTGATAACAGGCTGATCCCATAAGCTTAATGTTTCAGGTTAATATGATTTACACAGTAAAACAGGAACATCACATGCATGACAGAACTACTACAACACAATAATACTGAATAACACCTTGTTGCACTATTTAAAAATAGACTAAATGTTTTAATATTAAGAAATCTTATAGCAAATGCACTAACTCTAGTAATTAAATATGATCCATCATGAGTGTTATTCTTCATAATTCATTATTTTATTGAAAGTAAATGAATTGTCCTGGTAAAAAAAAAAAAAATAGATTTTAACCGTGAATTATGTGGTGGTATATAAACTATTTTACAATATTTGTAATTAGATTTAACAGAACAATTACATGTTTCATCCTGATAATTAGTCATTCACATTACAATAACATTAATGCAAACATTAATTTCACAATGTGCAATACATATTTATTTTTAGTCCATGTTAGCACAGATCCATTAAATAATATTAATAATGTATTAAAGGTTGAATTTAACATATAAACTCGCAAAATGCATTGGTATTTTTCATTGTTAGTTCTTGTTAATCTAATCTATAATCTAATAAATGTTTACATACAGTAACATTAACACATAATATATAATTAAGCAGATTTATAATATTAAAACAAGCATTTTTACTGTATCCGATTGCTTATTATAATGGGAGCGAGTTAGTTTTGGTTGTTAGGTTTGCAGATGGAGACGGCACAGCATCTTAAAAGACACACATCCTTTAGCTTGATCTCTCATGTCCTGCTGTGAAGCAATCACACTCTGAGTCAGGTGACGGTTTCATCATCTGGGCGGCTGACTAACCTGCTGAACAGGTGGGACATTTCCAAACAGCACACGCCACACTAATGATTTATGTTTTTCAGTTCTGACATGATAATTCAACAATAAATGAATCATCAGGTGTGATTCAGATCAGAACACAGGAAATATGAATTTCGTAATCCTGTGGTTGATCAATCATAATTTTCAAAGCATCTAGCAAAGCTTTAGCAACTAGTACAGCAAAAAATATTGAATTGGCATTTTGTATTAAACAGCAAAACGTTGACAAAACCAGTTTATTAGATTTATGTGAGCATTTAACATTGATTAAACTGATTAGAAGTCATTTTATTTTAGTATGTATACTCTGTAGCCTGCGGCAATTGTCTTGGCATGATACATACATTTTGTAAATAAATAAAACTATGGTATACATCACAAGAACCACGATATGATACCTCCTTGACAGGTGCATACTGGGCAAATTTGGGATCAACGGCTTCTGTTTAACTTTAGTTACTGAGAAACAGAGGCTTGTTAAGATTATTTCAACTAGTTAAACACTCTGTCCCATGGAGTTATTCATTTGCCCTGACCTGGTGACCCCGCTACAAGTCATTCAACAGCAGTCTCGACAGACTGACAGATAGAGACACAATGTATAATCAAATAATAACCTGGTGCTATGGTTGAAAACCCCCCAAAAATGTTTGTTTCTATTATCTTTCATCTAAATGTAATAACTTTCTCTCTATAGTGTCTGTTGACATAACCAAGGCTGAATAGGCAAGGAAAGATAAATAAAAAAAATCGGCAGGAAAAACAAAATAAAATAAATATTTTTACAAAAAGAAAAAAAAGGCATCTACATTTCAATCAAATCCCAATGGATAAAATTAGTCATTTATATTTTTCTACAAACTATTCAGTTTTACTTATTTAAAAGTTATTAAAATAGAATAGAATAAAAACACCTCAATCAAATCTCAATGGATAAAATCAGTACTTGTCCTGCAAACTCTAACAAAATATTCTCTAAATGTTCAAATAAAATGTATATAAAAAAAATATATCACAGCATCCACAATTCAGTCAAATCTCAGTGGATACAATCAATACTATCCCTACATAATCTCCCACAAAACATTGTTTAAATGCCTTTTATGTTATCCTTATCCGATTATTCGAACATGCAACTAAGATGGTACTAAGATAAGCTGGTAAAAAGACACTAATCCAAACCAAAGCATCTGGTTTTAGAAACAGAATTTGCTGTAAGTACCCAATGTTGACTGCGTTTCAAAATCCATCCATATATGGTCTCAGTAATTGGGCTTAAAAGCTTTTTCCAACTATGATCAAATGTCTCACAAAGATTTTCTTGTGGTGACAGAATCACTCTACTGGAATTCAGCACTGAGCAGAAGGAATATGAGAATCCAATAAAAGGTGTCTGTCTGATTCCTGTTTGAACAGGACTAGGGGAAGATTGTGCACAACATTTCTGCATCTGCTGCATATGTTTGTGCATTTAGTCGCATTTCCAAATTTGGATCTGACCTCATATCTCTTCCATGGGGTCAAAAGGTTGCACATTTTTCCATGAAAAGTCAGCTAAATGCATCTCTGTGAGGTAAATTCAAGAACTCTCTTTCTCTTTGTGCCCCAAATATTCATATATTCACCCTCTCTCAGGATTCAACCATGAATATTTCCCATGACCCTTGACTCCCGTTCTCTTACCACAGGCTACATGTTGCGTTTTCATGTCCCACTGACGGACTGCGAAATTAACGGCTGATAACAGACATATGAACAAAATAACTGCTAACATGAAAGAGCTATTGAGGCTTCCAAAATGTTATCGTACAGCAGTGTCGGCTCTAATGCACATTTATGTCAGTATCTACTTAAAGCTGCATAAAGAAGCAGGCGGGCTTGGGATGTGATTGCATGATCCAAAACAAAGCCAAGAGCCAAGAAACAACACCATCTAAACATACTGTAATTTGCATGTTGCCACAAACCACAGCAGTGCACCGGGGACTTTGAGCATGCAGGCAAAAACTGGCAGAGCTCCTAGGGAACGGCACAATGAAAGAGTGAAGTGAATAAGGAAAGCTGGATCGGCGTTACATGATTACATGCTAAAAAGCTGTGGCTAACCGCTCATGGGACACAGTAGGAATCCAGTGCAGGGTGCGTCGAGCCACTGCGCACTTGCACTAACACTGCATCTTTTGATATATAAAGTTAAACGGACAGTTTAACTTGTTAAAAGGATGAATTGCACATTTTTGAAGCCATCATCAAAATTTTGCTTATTCAAAAGAGTTGATTGATTTATTGAACATTTATTGAT
Organism: Phoxinus phoxinus; assembly: GCF_949152265.1. NCBI lineage: Eukaryota > Metazoa > Chordata > Actinopteri > Cypriniformes > Leuciscidae > Phoxinus > Phoxinus phoxinus. The sequence goes on from NC_136900.1 coordinate 14,711,296, forward strand.
TATAATATTCTTGTTTGAAAGTGATTCAAAATAAACTAGTCAAAAAGGACTAACTAAAGAGCACCACCTAGAGGCAGATGTTAAGAGATGCATTCTTACCTGTAGGATACCTGTCAAATGTCTTACTGTAATTTTGTTTATGTGTATATATAAACAAATATATACATGTAAACATTGACAAGGAGGTAGGACATCGGACCGAATGCAATGATTGGACGAAAAAAAATTGGTCCTGAGACTTCCACAGAAGATATATGTATGTTTTCATTTTTAGACCACTTCTAATATTGATTTCTATCAGGATGTGAAGAGAGTTTTAACCAGTACAACCAAAACCTACCTTTACAGCTGATGTATCATCTATCAATAGTTATGCATATGAAACATTTGCAAGCACACCACACTCACCCACTGGAGACACCATCCACCCTCATGCTCTTGCCCAGGACGTCTCCATCACTCATGTACCCCGCCGTTTCCATGGCGACGCCCTCCAGCTCCTCCACTTTCTCGGAGAGCTCAAGGCCGCAGACGACTCCGTTGTGAGTGCAGGTCTGATGTCTGTGTGTGTGCCGCTCACAGCCACTGCCGTGGTGTACGAACGTGTTTCCTGAAGAGGGGGCATCACCAGCTTGTAGACGAGGGCTGGATGAGCCCAGCCGCCAGGGCAGTGCAGAAGCAGGGCGGGAACTGAGGGTAAGCAAGGCCCTCTCATTGACCTCTGTGGTTACAGTGCTGTCAAAGGTCGTCTCAAGAGTGCTGGCAGGCAGTGAGACAGAAAAAAAAAACATGAGAAGTTAATGGCATAACCATGAACTACAGGTTTGTTAACATCTTGACTTTTTTCTTTATTTTATTTTAACATTGAAAAAAGTGTTGTAACATCACTGACAAATTAATTTAAGATGTTCAAAACACACACCAATTATCAGCGAAAAATCAATAAATGATAACATTTATATTATTTATTGATTTTGTTTGCACACTTGTTAGACCTTGTATATAATGTTTAACACCTATTCTTAACCTAAACAATCTTAAGTGTCAAAGAAGAGGTTTACATGATAAAAAGGATTTTTCAGGCACCTGGCAAATTCAGGTTTTTGTATGTGCAAACAAAATATTTCTTATTATTGGATAAAGTGTTACATTAACACTGAAGTTTTTCATCAATGAAAAAAGTGTTATTTTAGTATTATTTATGCCATTAAAGTATTTACTAATATTTTAAATAGGCTTTTATTTACCGTAAATGTTTTTCAGTTTTCATTTTAATTTGAGTAATTCTGTTACATGCTTTTGTCACTTTTGTTGTTTTTTTATATATCTATTTAGCTTTAATTTATATTGATTTTAGTTAGTTGCCAATATTTTGTTTAAATATTCTTTACTTCATTTTTTTTCCCATCTTGATTTCAATTAACACAAATCATTTTTAATAATCATTTTAGTTTTAGTTAACTAACAACAATGCAAGCCATGTCTGACACTAGATTGCAGCATAGACATTCTGCAAAATATCTTTAAAAAAAATCATTTTTGTTTCACAAAAGAAAAATAAATAATAAGGGTTTGGAATGACATGAGGGTGAGTAGATTATGAAGGTTTTTTCGGGGGTAAATATACCTTTTGGAAAGAAAGAGTGCAAGCAGCAAGCAAAAAGCATCGTTGGATTTCTGGCAAAATGATGCATCCTCACGGGACAGGGTTTCATTGGGATATTAAAACAAGCTTTTTATCTAGTATTAGCAGGCAGTATGTGGCCTCCAGGCGATTTCACGGCCAGCTTTTGCACCCTGGAAGGCCGAGACGCGTATCAAACTGATCACGGCAAAGACAAAAACCCGGCACCCCCCAAATGAGCTCCTAATGCCAATCAAAATGTCTTCTTCAAAGCCATTTAGAGTTTAACCGTTCGCAAACCCCCAGAGATAAAAGGGTTCACACACCCGGGAACAATGGGGTGCTTTCTGAACTGTGCTGTGATCTCTGTGCCCAGTCATTATTAATGTCATGTTGCACTTCAAACCTACTGAATAGAAGTCATTTAGAGTCTGAACATGAACTGACAGCAAAGAAAGTGCAGTAAGAAGCAAGTACCACTAGCGGGAACCCTTTGGGTTGATCACCAGTTCGCCAGATCATCGCTTCGACACTTTTAGACAATTGAGGTGAATCGTTCTATTTTTAAATTAATTATTTAAAGCAAACATTTGAAGCTTATAAAAGCACTTAGAATAATTATCCTGTTAAAACTTCAGTAAATTTTAACGTTTACGGCTTGGCCCCATTCGCTTCAATTGTAAGTGCTTCTCTGTAATCCTTTGATTATTTTAAAGGAACACTCCGACTTTTTGGGACTTTAGCCTATTCAATTTATTCCCCAGAGTTAGATAAGTCCATACATACCTTTTTCATCTCCGTGCGTGCTATAAGTCTGTTTGACGCACCCACCGCTAGCCTAGCTTAGCACAAAGACTGGATGTAAATGGTTGCAGCTAGCATACTGATCCAAATAAGTGACAAAATAACGCAAACATTTTCCTATTTACATGTTGTGACTTGTATAGTCACAGAGTGTACAAAAAACAAAGTCACATGAGACACAGACATATTTTAACCATAAATACTGGGAACTATATTCTCTGAAGGCGAAGTACTGCTACTTGGGCGGAGTGATAACCGCAGCACATGAGACGCGCTCTGAACGAACTCTCTGCTCCTCACCACGGCGCGTCTCAGGTGCTGCGGTTATCACTCCGCCCAAGCAGCAGTGCTTCGCCTTCAGAGAATATAGTTCCCAGTATTTATATGGTTAAAATATGTCTGTGTCTCATGTGACTTTGTTTTTTGTACACTCTGTGACTATACAAGTCACAACATGTAAATAGGAAAATGTTTGCTTTATTTTGTCACTTATTTGGATTAGTATGCTAGCTGCAACCATTTACATCCAGTCTTTGTGCTAAGCTAGGCTAGCGGTGGGTGCGTCAAACAGACTTATAGCACGCACGGAGATGAAAAAGGTATGTATGGACTTATCTAACTCTGGGGGATAAGTTGAATAGGCTAAAGTCCCAAAAAGTCGGAGTGTTCCTTTAAGGAAAATGAGGAACAAGTCCCAGAACATTCCTTTAAGATAAGTAATATTTTAGATGAACAAAACTAACTTTAGTCACTTCTATCAGGCTGAAACATATGAGAAAAAATAAAACACACATCACACTGGTTTTACCTGTGACTGATATGTGTCGTTCCCCTCAAACTGGACATGGTTTCCTCAAGGTTTTGCCTCAGATCAGCAATGTTTTTCGCAGTACGTAGCCTCTTGGTTTCGGAGTCCTCACCTGGGGAAACCAGACTCATCACCATCACCACAGTCTGCAAACAGCTGCTACCATAACTCTAAAGCATGTCTGAACACACACTCACACACCTAAAATGCTTCAGAAATGCAGCTAAAACCCGGAGAATCATGGGGTAGTGTAAATGAAGCACCTCCGAACTCTGTATTAGCGTCACAGCACTAACTCTGCCCCTTATGCTCGTGAAGTTAAATCTCCTAGCGTTCCGTAAAAGAGCTTTTTGTTTTCTTGCACCAATGTTAACGTACGAACCGTTAGCCAACCGCTGCTTAAAAATAAACACGCAGTGTATGCCGTAGGTGAGAGGGGATTTGGCTGCTTGGATTAACGGCTGTTTACTGATCATAAGAGGTCCACAAGGGGCTCAGAAGGTACAGAGCAGACTCACACACACACAAACACTCACACATGATGTAAAATGTGTAAAAGAATGAGTGCTGTGGAAAAGTACATTCCTAGAGGCTGTAAAAACCACAAACAACCTCTTTCAGAACTGCTCGCTGAGGCTAATGCTAAATCTATGTTCTTTACCCGCCTTTTGGGTAAAAAAAAAAAACTAGCTTCCTCTCAAACTTCAGAAATTTTTATTTTAAAACAGCATTTAGTTTGGCTTTATTTGCAAAGATATCTGATGAGATGAAAGTTCATAATGCAACGCAAGTAGGCAATGCATTGGATTTTCAATGCAAGGGGAGCTAGCGTAAATTAGCGTAAATGTCTATATTCAATTTTTAAAGTCAACTGCTGTCATGGCAGATTTCTGCTAAGCAGGGTCATTATCTAAAGCTAAAAAAAAAAAACATTTTAACAGATTTGCTGTAGCCAAGCAGTTAACGCACATGATTGCCAAAAGGGGCACTATGCGAAAACATCCTCTTGTACAGTCAGTTTTCTCTTTTAATCCAACAATGGCAGACTTCCAAGAAAAAAAGAGATGCGTCTTAACAGTTAGTACACATGCTAATATAAAAGTTGCAGGTCCATTTCTCCTCTCGATACTGTCTTCATCAATAAAAAGTGACTTCAGGTTTATCAAGACTTCAGGTGTGTTAAATGCCTCCTAGGTAGCTTTTTTTTCTTTTCTTTTTTTTAAAGATCAAGTCGTCCAACACTCATCTACTCACTTTCATGCTTCTCAAACATGTCCAACATGGTTAGAAGGATCTCCTCATTAACCCGAGCAATTCCATCCCACGCACAATAGTGATGGCTCAAATGCAGCTGACATACAGAGCTGAACATGTTGAGCTCCCTTTCATTCAAAACACTTGGTTCAGTGTATTCAGCCAAACATATAGATGATGTTGGAGGTCCACCAGAACTGTCTACACCCCAGAACCTGTCCTTTCTCCTTAGACAGGAGCAGTCGTCTAAGTCTAAGATGTCCTCATAAGAACTATCTCTTGTTCCTCCAGTTCGGAGAGGAGATGCCAACGGACAATGACATTCTGCTTGATCCATTGAGAAGAAGATTAATTTAGGTCTTCTTCTAGTGGTACAGATCTTTTTCTCGGTTGCTACTAATGTCCTGTGCTTTTTCTGGTGGCAACGTGTCCCTGACTCTCCTACGCTTCTATTAAGATGGATAAAAGGTCTATCTGACACATTCGGAGTTGTTTTCCCAGAGAATGTCCCGATTGATTCGTGAAAGAAGCTCTTGTGACGGCGGTCCTGCCTTTTCCTTCCCTCCATGGAAAAGAGAGGGGAAATTAGAATACAGCTCTCATGTCCACACCAGCCCAGGGAACTTCCCCTGTGGAGAAGAGTTTTTCTCTCTACACAAAGTTCTGACAGACTGAGAAAGGACACACACACACACACACACACACACATGCTGGTAGGCCTTGGCAACTCCTTGACATTCATAGCCTTTAACATGCAGATGAGTGCTGTTTTGTTTTCTTGTTCACTCTCAGACTGGCCTGACATTGGCCTCAAAGTTCGGAAAACACTGCTCACTTATTCTTAAATAATCAGTGTTGTTTTATACAAAGACACAGTAAATGACCTTGTCCTAACTAGGCATTAGATTTGGGGAGTAACTATCCAAAAGTGGCAACACTACTAAAATGTTTAGTAGAGTGATATTAGACTGTTTTGAAACAGTTTTTCCCAGTAACAAGCAACATGTCCAACATTCAGCCTTGTAACATGGTAAACAACAGAATTGTTTTTACCTCACATGGTTTCCTGAGCAAGCTGAACAAACATGCTAGTCTAAATTGCAATGTCTGATTCATTTAAGTGAACTGTTAAATGATTCAAATGATTTGCTAAAATGATTCACTATGAAACACAAAAATTATTCACTATGAAACATTAAATTATTTCCTATGAAGGGTTATGAAATCGCTAAAAAGATTTGCTACAAGTAACTAAAATGATTTCCTATAATTCTGCTAAATGCATTATAATGGTGCAATTCACTAAAATGATTCACTATGAATCGCTGAAATTATTCACTGTGAATCACTACAATGATTAAACAACTCACTTGTGGCCGTGACCAGTTATATTATTTTCAATTACAGTTTCAAAGTAGCTTCAGCAACACTGCTATTTGCAACTCAAGATTATTTTTCTGTACTCACTCTCATTATGCTCATAATGCTTACCTGTCAGGTTCTCAAGAGAAGTATGGATGGATTTGCTGCACAGGCCTGTTCGTTCCCTCCTTTCCTCCACTCCTGCCACTAGCCCAGTCTTATCAATTTCAGTTTGAGACCTACATATAGACAGGACAACATACTAGTTTAGAGCCAAACAGAGTCTCATGGAGCATGTAGGATAACGCATTACAGCACCGTGTTCCCTTACCTGTACATGAATGGGGCGACCGTGGCCATGTTGGGATGGCAGTATTGTTGCTGGAGCTGTGGAAGTTGCACACTGACCATATTGCTGGTTGTTGAGTGGGTCTGCGCACCAAGGGTGAGATCTTGGCAACTTTTCCCATCTGAAAATGCTAAGCTAGACGTAAAGCTGTAGTTTCTATTATCTTTCTGCCCTTTATGTACAGACAGACCTCCTATCTTTGTGCTCCGTAACCGTTCTCCCTCCGCACCACAAGGGGGCGACGCTACAGTCTTATTTGCAGCTGAACCCTTTCCTCCTTGGCTTGGTTTGGGAATTCCACTCATGGCTGATTTTGCATTGTCTTTCTTTGCTTTGTTTCCTTTGGGAACAGCCTTCTTAGACTCAAGTACAACAAGTCCGTCAGTTTTTGTGTCTCCTTTAAGGTGTTTGGGTTCTGTAATAGGAAGCTGTTTGAGCTTTTCTTTCTCTTTAGGCTTTGACTTCTCTTTAAGTTTTTCAGACGCTTTTGCCGAGGTTGTATTCGGCGCCAAAGATTTTCCAAGCGTCAACTGTGCAAAGCCTTTCAGTGCTAGCTTGGGACTTGAGCTGCCAGAACTGCTGGGGGTGACAGGCCGTTGGTTTCCAGGGTGGATGGGGCAAATCTGGCCGCCTTCTGGTTCAACATCATCCACATCGTCTGTACTGACAACCTTGGAGGCTCTGGAACCCGTTTTGCTGTTGAAGAGCTTGAGCTTTTCCAGCATGGACTTCTGGGCAATCACCTTAGGAGGAACCTCAAGAGAATCTGGAGCTGGTTGTTTAACCGTGACCATGGAGGACGTAGCAGTGTGTTTAGCGCTGAGCGACTTGCTTCTCCAGGGTTTAGAGGTGGAAGTTGTGCTGCTGGTGCAACTGGGTGGAGGAATGGAAGAGCTGATTGGTCCATGATCAACCATTATTGGTGATGGGGTCGTTTTCTCTGTAAATTCACGAGGAAATATAACATTTATATATAAGCTCTTTATCACAACCGCTTCTGTATTTTGCAAAACTTTTGCTCAAAACTTTTGATTATTTGTATTTAATGATATAATCTTTAAAACAATTAAACAATTTTGAAGGTTTGCAAAAAATTACTAATTTTATTTTTTAAAAAAGTGAAATTGCTTATGTAAACATATAGGACTATAAATGAAAGTATATATATAATATATAAAAGTATATATATTTATGCAATGCTTGGTGTAACTTTTTGCACATTCAACTACTGTAACAGGCAATTGGCCAAGTAGGGAGGACAAATGGTCAATCTGGCAGAGAGAAAGTGGGTCAAATCTTTCAAACACTAGCAAGTGCAGTCAAGCTGTTGCACACAAACATTAGCAAGAGTTACACCCCTGGGAGTTTGAAAATATGAGAGCATATTGGATGAGAAAAGGAAGCATGAACTATAAAGATAAATATTTAAAGTATGTGAAGTAATGTATTAATATTTAGTTTTGAGATCCGGGGTTTTTCTATGACGGTTAGTAAAGGAGAGTGACTCTGGAGCATTTCATGACATTTGAAATATGAGTGAAGAAACTGATTATTTGGTTACCGTAAATATAAAAACAAACCATTTCCAAGGCACATTTTTAAATGTGCTTTCTGTCATAATACTAATGTAAAAAAACAAATAAAAATTGACAAAATATTGTTTTATTAATATTACATACAATACATAATATAATATTTAATAGTATATATAATTAGCCTGAATTGCATGGAAATTCAGTATGTAATGACACCAAACTCTTGCAAAGTCAAAGTAAAAATGTTAAATTTTTCATTTGACCTGTTCTGATCAGTCACTGTCTTTCCCTATTTCCCAGTTTCCCTGATTTAATTTCCCTGCACTGCTAAACTGGTGGTTGCCCTTGTATGCATTATTTAATTATTTACTAGCCTGTTGCATAAAAACTCAGTTTAGCGGTGCGTACCTTACAGGCAATCTGAGCAAAATTCACATAACATATTCCTGGCATGTCTTCCTAGCCGTTTGATCTCACTGTATATAAAGCTCTGTCATTATCATTGACTTTTCTCTCTCTTCTTGCGCTGGTTTTGCCACAAGTACACTAATTAGAGATGAATCATCATCAACATACTAGATCAAGCAGTGTGCAGCTGAGAGTCCACACGTACCACACACAAACACAGATGCATGTACATCATGCATGTGCAAATGGGAAAAAATACTTTTTATATGGTTTTATGAATATGTCTTGAATACAAAAATTCCACATACTCAACTATGTGACATGTTAGAGGGTTAAAGGGTTAGTTCACCCAAAAATGAAAATAATGTCATTAATGACTCACCCTCATGTCGTTCTAAGCCCGTAAGACCTCCGTTCATCTTCGGAACACAGTTTAAGATATTTTAGATTTAGTCCGAGAGCATTCTGTCCCTCCATTGAAACTGTATATACAGTATACTGTCCATGTCCATAAAGGTAATAAAAAGATCATCAAAGTAGTCCATGTGACATCAGTGGGTTAGTTAGAAGTTTTTGAAGCATCGAAAATACTTTTTGGTCCAAAAATAACACAAAATAAGACTTTATTCAGCATTGTATTCTCTCCCGGGTCTGTTGTCAATCCTTCACAGTTACGCTGATGGCGTAAGACGCTGATGACGTGTTATCTGGTGCGCCCGAGCTTCATTTATAGACTGAGGGAAACGCACGCTGTAAAAGTGTCTCATCCGCGACATGCACATTTACGCACCATTAAAAAAATGATATCCACGCAAACAATGTAGAATAGCTTGAATATAGCGTGCGTCTCCCTCAGACTGTAAACGAAGCTCGGGCGCACCAGATAACACGTCAGCAGCGTCTTACATCAGCAGCGTCACTGCGGAGTCGTGAACGCAGATTGACAACAGACCCGGGAGAGAATACAATGCTGAATAAAGTCTTATTTTGTGTTATTTTTGGACCAAAAAGTATTTTCGTGGCTTCAAAAAACTTCTAACTAACCCACTGATGTCACATGGACTACTTTGATGATCTTTTTATTACCTTTATGGACATGGACAGTATACTGTATATACAGTTTCAATGGAGGGACAGAATGCTCTCGGACTAAATCTAAAATATCTTAAACTGTGTTCCGAAGATGAACGGAGGTCTTACGGGCTTAGAACGACATGAGGGTGAGTCATTAATGGCATTATTTTCATTTTTGGGTGAACTAACCCTTTAATAACTACTAAATAACTAGTAGTTACGCTAAATAACTAAATGCTGAAGTGTGGAAACCAAGCCCGCATAACGTAACAACAGTGTGCCAAAAATGTGTCAAAAACATGCAATTAAAGAATCATAAAAATGTTTATGAGAGTTTAAACAAATCAAGGGAGGATGGTTTGGATCACTCATTGGGAGCAAGAAAAATGTTCAAATGAAACTTATGAAAAATTTGGTTCAAAATATTTTGTAGAACTTGAAGTGACAATTCATGTCCAATAACAGCAGGTTCAAAAAATGAATACAACTATAAAGTTGTCTTTATGGTCAAAAGACCCATAAATTATCATGAAAGTACCATGAAGTCCATTTACTTGTGCGCTTTTTCCCAGCCTTTAAAGCTTTCCGATAACTAAGTACAAGGAACAGACCTAAATTCTCTTCATTATCCACTTATAATGTTTTTTTTTTCTTTCCCCAGAGCTTAAAGGGTTAGTTCACATCAAATTTAAATTCTGTCATCATTTATTCACCCTTATGTTGTTACAAACCCGTAAGACTTCCGTTCATCTTCGAAACACTAATTAAGTTATTTTTAATGAAATTGAGTTATTTCTGTCCCTCCATTCACAGTCCACGCAAGTTCCACTTTGTCGCTTCAAAAAGTTCATAAACTAATCCATATGAATTGAGCGGTTTAGTCCAAATTTACTGAAGACACACAATTGCTTTAAAGATGATCAAATTAATGAATTCATTAATTCTTGTGTTATGCAGCACGTTTGAGCTTCCGCAAGAGCCAATGAGGTTTGTTCTCAAGCATCAGGCATGTTCGGTCGAGCTTCTGTTTATGTTCGCTGATGAATGTCAAATCTGTTCATCATATTAAGCGATTGAGCCTCTTCAGAAAATTTGGACTAAACCACTCAATTATTTTGGATTAGTTTTACGATCTCTTTATGAACTTTTTGAAGCGTCAAAGTGGTAGTTGCGTAGCTGTCAATGGAGGAACAGACATCACTCAGATTTCCTTAAAAATATCTTCATTTGTGTTTCGAAGATGAACGAAAGTCGTACAGGTTTGGAACAACATAAGGGTGAAAAAAATGAAGACAAAAATGAATTATACATTTTCTACTATTTGTTGAAAAGAAAAGAGCAGCTTGGTCATTCTTCTAAGTAACTTCTTTTTTGGTATATATAATAATTTCTGTTAGGGGGGGGGGGGGTACTTTTTGAGAAATATATTTACGCATTAAAAACACCGGTTTTAGTTTCTGAAAATAACAATAATATCGTTTTTAATAATATATTTATATGATAAGAAGATAACAGTTATTTTCCTGAAAAAAAGTTGACCAATAATACTAATACCAATTTGAGTAAGATGAAAAGTAAGATAAATCTGTAAAAAATGTTTGCAGGTAATTCTAGTAAAAAATAATAGTGAAATAAAGCCTGCCGATTTCATGGGTGGTGTGGACTTGTGGTTAAAGCTCTGGGTGAAAGGTTATAGGTTCGAATACCTCAAAGAGTTATTCATTGTGCAAGACAAGACATTAAGACACCTTGGGGGGTTTTTTTCAGGATGATTTAACAATAAAAACGTTTTACTAAATGACTGCTTACATAACACACGTGTAAAATTCTCAAGATTGTGTAAATGAATGTGATTAACTCACCTCTTTCATGAGCGCAGGCAGAGATTGACGGCTTTAATCGGTCACATTGGTTGAAGCTTTGGCTGCGTCTGTTGGTGTTTGAGGTTCGAGGTTTACTCTCTCCGCCCGTTCCAGCCGCCCTCACAGAGGGGCTCTGAAGCCTGACAAAGAGTTCAGTCAGAACAAACTCAACCTTTCTCTTTAAACAATAACTATTTATGCTGCAAAGACCCAAGACTGGAGTGCAAATTATATAAATAAACCTCAGTGACCTTTTTATATTAAAGTCCACATCTGATCATATGATCGAGAACAAAATGACTATTGAAGGGGATTCACATGTTTTTTGGCCTTGAGGAAACAAGATAGGCTTATGTAGAATCACAAGATCACCAGTAGATGGTGCTGTTGTGAAGTAATTTAAAGTAAAGTAATTTACTAGGAGGACATGTGGACATAGAAATCTGGAAAGCTGACCTAGAGTTCTTTTTCTGTGCAACTGAGAGTCTCACAGCTTTTTTCTGATCAGAGCCTTTTGATGGATGACTTCAAGTTCAAGAGAAAAAACAAAAGAGAAAGAAAAAGGGATGAATAGAAGAGTTAGAGAAATAACCAGGGTTTTTATTGTTAACTAAAACTAAACTGATTAAAAATGTTTTTTTTTTTTAAATAAAATACCATATTTCTAATATTTCATATTAGATTAACAATTTTTTACTTAAAAATCTTTAGAATAGAAACTAACTAAAATCAAATAAGTTTACTACAATCCTAAAAAATAAAAATTGCATGCTAACACTAAACCATTCAAATGAAACTAAAATAAATGTAAACTAAACAGAAATATCATAAATGTATAAAAAAAATCACACACGCAAATAAAATGATTTAAACTTAAATGAAAATAAAACCTCAAATAAATATCAAAGTTCACTAAAATATTAATAAATAAATACTATAATAGTATATAATAAATAATACTAACATAGCACTGGAAATAACAGAGAACTTGTAAATTAGAAATGGAAATGAAAAGTTAATCATTGGAAATGTTAAGGAGGAAGAAAAAGAAGAGCAGTATGAGAGCATCGTGTGTGTGTGTGTGTCCAAATTATTAAAGATTAAAAATTGATTATCGGTACCGATCTTTCAATCCAGCTGATATGATGCCTGTCTATGAAGAAGCTATCCAGTAGATGAATTGAAAATAATACCTGGACTGCAGGTCTGTCTGTGTTTTCTGTGCACATGGGGAGGAGGTGTAGTGTTGCTGGATAGGAGAAGGACAGGGAGAGCTCCGGGGAGAAGTGTGAGGAGGCAGGGCAGGACTAGCGCATCGGTGGTCCTGGTTGTTCTGGAGCATCTGAACATTGCTGGAGGCCTGTTTCAAAGTCTGCTGCTGCTGCCTGAAGCGCGACAGAATGAAGAAAAGGCCTAAAATGGCTTTCAGATTGCCATTGCGGATCTCTGTGGTTTTGGCAGAAAAATAAAAGAATCTTGTTGACATCTTATTTCAAATATTATTGAGCATTAGTTAAGAGTCCGCTCACCTTCGGCACAAAGTCCCTTAATGTTCACTCCTTTAGCAGCCAGGAAGCACAGACAGGCATCAATGTTCTCAATCTGTTTGAGAGAAAAACACGGACATACATCAAGAGCTTGCTGTCGGAAATCAAACCTAATAATTTCCCCTCTGAAAATGTGACCCCACCACGGCCGGTTTGCACACTCTCAGTTGTACAGGAAACACAACCAAACAGATGGTACTCAATAGGGCAGATTTGTGGTTTACAACCATGTGGGTCCATCCTGCGGTGTTCCTGCGACATTACAATGTATATCCTGACCACTGGCGAGACGACAGACTACTACAGCATGCTGGTTATCACAGGATTTTAAGGTCAACAAGACCTGCCATTGTCATCCCTGACCCTGAGGTTGTTTCTTAAAGGTTTTTCCCTAACTGACAGTTTAACCAAAAATGGAAATGCTGTCATAATATAGCCTAGGGCTAGGCTACTCATTTGCAGTCATGTCTATTTTATGTAACGTTATAGCGAATAGGAAAATCTACGATTTATGGGATATTTTTCTTTTTGGATGAACTAACCCTTACGCTAGCTTGTCCGGATTGAAGGGACAAGTGGATTTATTAAAGGGGCAAGTGAAAGAGAATTTTACTTGACGACCAGTCAGGTAACGTTAGCTTAAAACTTTAGTGACAAAAAAAAGAAGCATCGAATGATTCTGATTTTATTCAGTTTAAACAGCGATTGATAATGATGTCGTAAGTTAGCTATTTCTGATAACAAAAGGCGCGCTGTTGAGGCTCGCGCTTCCTTGACTTTCGTGTGGAAACAGCAGAGTGAGCAGACAGAAACATAGGCTACTGAGGTAAAAAAAAAAAAATGTTGAGTTATATATATTTATATAACTGAACATATGATAGTTAAGTAATAACACGACCAAGGGAGCTGTTTTACATATTATCACGATTGCAAATGTTACATTGATTTTATAGTTCAATAAGTAAGTTAACGTTAGTTAAAATTAGTTCAGCTACTTACATTTTAGCCACAATATATAGACTGCTTTGTTCTATTTCAACGACGAAAATGGTTCCAAAGGAAAGCAACACTCAGGTGTTTTGTTACTAAATGATTCAGTGTTTTGAACGAATCGTTTGAATGAATGACTCAATGACTCACTCATTAAGACGGTCACTTGCCGCCACCTTTTGGCGGTTTAGTTTAATGTTTAAAAGTAGGCTATCATTGCATTTTTTCTTATATGTATTTGCAAAAATGTATTTAGCCTAGGCTACATTATTAATCTCATAGCATTATTTATTGCAGTTGTAATTTTGCAATGTAAATTATTAAATTTGATTGCAGCCCTAGTGTCTAGCTGAATTTGTTGCCCAAATGTAATAATTTGACATGAAAGATGATGCATACGATAGGCTACATTTAATAAGGTTAAAGAAAATCGGCCTTTATAAAAGTAAATAACGCCCTGGGGTAGGCTAAATATTTTTTTTAAAATATGCAGATTTAAGTAGGCCTATGTAAAAGCTAATGAGAAAATTGCTTTAGAATAAATTATATTTAGGCCTACACCACCAAAAAAGGGAAGGAGTGATTTACTTGTCCAAAGGACAAGCACATGACAAGGCTTAAATGTCGAGGCTTGTCTACCATATTCTCAAAACTATCATTTTCAATATCTTCAAAATCAATATTTTGAGCACTTCTTCACCAGATCCACCACCAAGTGACAGTGACATTCGATTGAGAGTTTGACATATTGTGTTTTGTTACTTTTCCTATCACGCAGGACAGAAATTACGATAAACCAATTTTGAGGCTTACCATTTGAGAGCGACTCTCTGGGAATCCGTTGATATCGGCAATCTTTTCATTTGCTGAATGGAAAAAAGAAAACAGAGGCACTGAATTAAAGTAGGCCTAACACCATTTTATACCTGCTAGTTGGTTTTATGAACACATCATCCACTTGGTGTGGTCTTCAGGCTTTTGTATTTGTAATAGGAATGAGAATAGGAATGTGTATCCTCCTCTTGCATACGTTTATTACATTTTGGCTTAATAAGATGTTCACAACTCAGTTTGTAGCCTCATAAACCATCCACAAATTGGCCCTTTTCAGAAACTGATCTCATAAAACAGCTTCAGAACACATTCAAAGTAACAAAGGTGGTGAGTTTTCTTGATACTTGTGTGTCCATTTCTTTCCCAGTCCTCCTCCTCGACCTACTCATTATGGTTAGATTTACTGGTACGGTGGAGCAAAATTGTAGGTTTTATGTATTAATTTTTTCTGAAGGAAGAAGAGGGGTTTGTTGAAGTATGGAAAATGATTTTTTTATATCTTTAATCTTACCTACAACCTGAATGATTTCTGCCAACAAAACGCCATCGGCAACATCCTGTTGGAGGTCTTTAATCAGGCGTGTGTGTCCGGACTTGGCTAGGTAGTGGTTGGCCCAATCTGTATAAATCTATTCATCCAAAGAAAAATAGAGAGAGACCGAATGAGGAAAAGGCACTTAACATCTAACTCTGGGTTTAGAGCTTACATGGATGAAAGACAAATGCCACATTGTGGCCGATCAGCTACCATTTAAATATCAGAGTGTAGACAGGGAAATTTCCAAGAAAATTAATATAAGCAAGCTGTCAAAAGGGTCTGGAATATCAGGTTGACATTTTTTTTTTTTTTAGGTTATACTTGAAACATTAACACAAAAAGTGATAAACAATTTAAACAGTATGGTATCTTTGGAAACATATTTGATTATTTACCAATTTTAATCCCATTATTTTTTGGATTAAAATAGCAAAAATGAGTAAATAATAATACTAATTTGTATTGTATTTATTGGAATAAATATTTTTAAATGTTTTAAAACATTTTATAAACAATGGCAGTCTGATGAAAAATGTTATTGTTAAATATATTTTTTTTATATATACATATGCACAAATTCTAAATGAAAAAATGGCAGTCTGATATAATAATATATGTTGTTGTTTTTTAAATAAATATTTAGAAATAATTTAAATAAAAACATACAAATTTCTAAATGGAAAAAAGTAGCAGTCTAAAAAAAAGTGCATTGCTCCATGTGTATTATACTATGCAATTCCAAACATACCACCTGATGCCTTTCTATCTTTTCTATAATCATCATGCAACTACAAAAAGTGAGCATTGGGAGGCAGCAGAGTCTCAATAGGCCCCTAGAGGTCAGAAATGAAGGGCTGTAGGTGTTTTGTTGCTGGTCTAGTTATGTCTATGGGTCTAAATGGGACATAAGAACTGGTGTGACTGCACATCATGCAGATCAGAGCTAAGCATGGACCATTTAATGCTGGAGCCACTGCTGGTTTTAATACAGAGACTCCTTGTGAGTTCTGCAGGGGGTTGTTTGTATTTCTGCCCACAGAGCCTGGAGAACCGCTCCACCCCTTCACTGTAAACAACCTCTAGGCTGCGGTGGACTGCATGTGGGAATAATAATACTGAATAATAAAAACATAGGGGAAAAGGTATGAGTAACCAGGTTCCATGTTCACATGAAGATGCATTACGTACGCAATTACATTAGAACAAATCAGCGTTTAGCCATCATGTTCTGTTTGGTGTCTAAAAGACTTATTAAAGACTTAAAAGAAATAATTTCCATTTTCATAACATAAATCAATCTCAAGTCAATGTCAACAAAAAATGTGGGTTAAGATTCAAGATTAATCAACTGGTAGTGTTTTGAAGGTGAATGGAAAGTGATATTTTAATATTCTTTAATATTCTATTATAGGATTTATTTTGATGTAGCTTTTTTTTAATTTTCAGTTTTTTTATTATATATATATATATATATATATATATATATATATATATATATATATATATATATATATAATAATTGAACTTTACTTTATTCTTTTTTGTTTTGTTTTAGTAATTTATATCTAGTATTACTTATATCAGTTCAGCCAAGGCAACATTTTTAATTTTCATTTAAGTTGAAGATTTTCATTCCATTCTTTTTTAAAATGTTGGTTTAACAAAGTAAGTTACCTGGATGCCTTAAACTCAAAATATGATGTTACCTGAAACACAAATTATTATCTAAGTTGATTTGACAAAAAAATAAATATATATATATATATATACAGTGGTGCTAAAAACAAGATACCTCCAAAAAAAAAAAAAAGACTATGGTAGTTGCTGGACTTTTACAATGCTAAAGCCATTTGAAGTACCATGTAAGTACCAAATTTAAATATGAATACAGAATCAAAGTACGGTATTGTAAACTATGGTATTTGGACAGAATCAGCAAACTATGGTACCCCCAAAGCACTTTTTGTAAAACAGAGTAAACATGCCACATTGCATTTCTCCATTTAAGGTTCAAGATCACGTTTTTAAAGATCAGCTCAATAAAACCCAAGCAATTCAATTTGTGCAGGACAATTTAGAGAGAAAAAAAGTGGTCCCTAAACTTGTAATGGACTTTCCATTCCTTGTCTTTTTCTGGTAATTCCCATCATTTCCAAACACAAGACTAGAAGCAGATATTTAACAAACTAGTAACTGCAATCATCACGTTGTTTTACAAGGCAGCCAACCGTGACTGAAATGGCAACCTAATCCTCACACCAATGCTGTCCCAAAACACATTCAGTGCCATTTTCATTAATGTGAAGCATTTTCCAGCTTCCAGGCCAGAACAAAGAGGGACAGCAGTGCAGTGTGAGGGCATAGTAGTATATTAGTACCAGTGTCTGCTAAAGGGTGCCCACTATTGGCCTCTGGGATTGGTGTGTGTGGCGTCCCATCCACATGGCCAAATGCCCACCTGCAGTGCGGCTCACCGCCACTAATGGAGCACTGTAGTAAAACCTCCATGACCGTGTCTATGTGTGCGTTTGCGCTGTAATTACAGGCCAACTGGCTGAGCTTTTCATTCTACCCCGCCACATGAAGAACTTGGCTCTTCGCTGCCTTCAAAGCTCGACTGAACGTATGAAGCTATATAAACACATGTACGCATACACACATAGACATAAACTTACACACCGCTGCCATGGACCAAAAGAAGAACATTGCGACTTTTCATAGGCAATTTGCTTTGACCAGGTCAGCAGGATCTATTCTTACAAAGCATAATATTTTTAACATGTAAATGTATAAACACATGAGCTTTCAGCGGGAAGCTCTACAAACAGTAGTTACAATGGTGGTAATGTGGCCAAAGAGAAACTGTTTCGAAGACATGAATACAATGTACACATCTGTTGTAGGTCAAGTCATGCTGGAATATGGGCACAAGCTTTACTTTATGTTATGGTGGTAAATGTTAGTTTTTTAGTTATATTGTGAGATATAAAGTTACAATTACAAGAAACAAAACGTCATAGTGAGATTTAAAGTCACAATTGTAAGACATAAAGTTGCAATTACGAGAAACTTATTTTGTTGCGAGATATGAAGTCATAAGTAGATATAAAAATCGCAAGAATGAGAAACAGTCGCAAATGTCAGATCTAAAGTAGCAATTACAAGAAACAAAGTCGTAAATGTGAGACAAAGTTACATTGCGAGGCATAAAGTTGCAAATATAAGAAACAGTCCCCATTATGAGATAAACAGTTATAAGAAAATTGTAGTTTTGATATATGAAGGATCAATGACAAGAAACAAATTTGTAATTGTGAGATATAGTCACATTGCAAGATATAAAGTTGCAAATATGAGAAACTGTCCCAGTTATGAGATAAAAAGTTACAAGAAAGTTATAGTTTTGAGATATATAGTAGCAATTACAAGAAACAAAGTTGTAATTGTGAGATATAGTGTCAATTGTGAGATATAGTCACATTGCAAGACATAAAGTTGCAAATATAAGAAACAGTCCCAATTATGAGATAAACAGTTACAAGAAAGTTATAGTTTTGAGATATATAGTAACATTTACAAGAAATAAAGTTTTAATTGTGAGATATAAAGTTGCAATTACGAGAAACAAGTCGCACTGCAAGATAGTCGCAAGTATAAAAAAACAAATGTTCGATAAAAGGTTACAAGAAATTTGCAATTTTAACATATAAAGTAGCCATTACAAAGTCTTAACTATGATTTAACGTCATATTGTAAAAATATAGTCGCAATTACTTGAAATTACTTGAGAGTCGCAACTCTGAAGTATGAGAAACAAAGTTGCAATTGTGAGATATAAAGTTGCCATTATGAGAAACAAAGTCATAATCGTGAAATATCAAGTTGCATTGCAAGAAACAAAGTAATAATTTGCACAATAACAAAAAAAAAACCTGTTGTAGATCAATAGTACTATAAAGATAACTGATCAAGTGGTCAATGCACAAATTAATATTTTTTTTATTTATTTAATCAAAGTATAAAACTGTCTGTGTGGAATCAAACTATCCATATAAGGAAGATCATCTGTTAGAACATGAATCAATGCAACCACAAAGCCACATATAAATGAAGCATCAGTGTTCCAACCTGAGGGTCTCCTGATGTTTCTTTGGCATTCTGGTACTTTTTCAGTAAAGTTGCAGTGCCTTGACTTTGCTGTCTGTAGATGGGAGACTTCAAGGGGATGAGGCTGGGCTGCGTGGGCTTCAGTGGTCCATTCTGTTGGGTTGCTACCCTAGCTGGAATGGGTAGCGCGGTACCATGCACAGGTTTGGGCAATCCCGACTTCATCTTGGACGCGACTAGAATAGCAGGCATCTTCTTATCCTTTTACATTCAACCACGCACACGCTGGCACAAAGTTGTCTGGTTGCAGAGGCACAAGGCTCGGAGCAACCGCACACGCTGACTTTAACAGCTGGAGCAATGCAGTGGGAAGTGTGTCCACAAACTCACATTCATGCAGCACTGGAAAGCTTGGCAGCACACAGACGTCTTGCTAAACCTTCTAATAATGTGATTTTCCCATGACAATCAGCCAAATCCTTCCCCGTCATCAGTATCTTCAGTCGTTCTTCTCATCCAATGAAGCTCTACTCCATATTCGACTTGGGATCTGGACTCCGCCCGCCACCTGCTAGTCCCACAGCAGCGAGGAGTCGCCCAATATAGCCCAGAGAAGCGGACACTCTCTGGCAGGCAGAAATCACAGATAAGTGGGAAGCAGGCAGGATGCAATTTGTTGTCAGAGCAGAAGAAACCTACAGTTTGTACATGGAAGTGTAACCAGCCCCCAGATGCAGTGGCAGCAAGGCATGAGTCTCAAGCTTGAGAAGGATTAACAAGCCATTAGCAAGACAGCAGATGTGTCTTATGGGAAAACACAACGCTAACACCCCTGGGTGACAGCCTAATCAGCCATTATATCACCCTTCTCACCAATGCACCTGAGAAACGGACGATTAGCGAGCAAAGAAGAAAACTTGCTTTAGTTTATAGCTTTTAAAACTTTTTGATGCCACAGACCCTAAAAGATTAAAGACAGCTGCATATATATTTTTTAGAACGTATAAAGGCACATTTATACTGTGGGGAAATACAAAATATTATAAATTTGGAAAATACAAAAAAATAGGCCTATTATCTGGAAAAATATTGATTTTACAATGTATCTTTTTCTACCCACAATTAAAGTAATGTTATATGTATAAACTTGAAGAGAAATAAAGCTAGGGCTATCAACACTGATTAATGTCATGATTTCCAAAGCATACTTTTTAAAGTGTAAAAAACATTATTATATTATTAAAGAATTATTATAACATATACATATTCTTTTTCTTCTAATACTTAAATAAAATGAAAAAAAAATAACTATAACTATTATAAAATGATAAATAAAAAACATAAAATAATTCGAATTATTACAATATATATATATATATAAATTATTATTATTATAGAAATTTTCTCAACTTTTCTTGCGACCCCAATTTGAAAACCCCTCTCAGTCTAATTCTGTTCCAAGGAAATCCAAATGGATACTTAACAATCTGGCTGTATGATCATAACCAACTACAAGTACATCTAACTGAGGCAAAATGGTAAGGAGAATTGTTTGTTCTTGTTGTCATCTCAACAAAGCAATTTACCCACTGCCAAAAACATCTATTAGGCATGATTAAAATCAGTAAATGACCAAAAATGCCTCGAAGCCTAAGTATTTTCACTTGCAGTTAAAATTTTGTATGCGGTTTTACCATGATTGAAATGTTAAGTCTCATTCGCCCTGTTTTTCGGCAGTCGCTGAATTCCCATGCCCGGTTGCGTTTCTAACAGCATGCTGAGAGAGGGAGTGTTTGGTTATTCACGCAGCCCGAGCCGAGGCTTTGGGAGGATGAAATTCTGTTGGAGCAGCAGTTTTGAGTGTCTGCAGATTGAACCCAATAATCCCTGTGGGGACGAGCGAAACCCATTGCCTCTCTGAAGCCTGGCACTGATGCATTGTTTCCTCAGAGAATCACTGTCCACTGACTCCAAAACTATGTTGAATGTGCAAAACTGGAGATGATGCCAGTCAAGCACGGATCTGGAAATATCAACTATACCGAACAGACATGTGTCAGCTAATGTTTTCTTATGAATTTGAGATATCACCCATTTTCAATGCTCTGTTTATCTCAACAGGTGCAAAAGAGCAACATTTTATGATTACTGCACCACCAAACCCTCCCTTAATTTTCCATTGGTTAAACAAACAGATATTTTTGCACCAATGTTGACGTGTTGGACTTGGATTCTCATTATACTCATTTCAGATCATTAAAACAGCACTGGGAATCAAGCAGAGGACACAGTAATAAACCTACCGCAGGAGTGGTGGGTGGTAGGTGCAGGTTGCTAGGTTGAGGCTTTGGTAAACACACATGTGCAACCACAACACACAGCATGGGATCAGTTTTACAGACCCATGTTGTTAAACTGGATTTGATCATTGAACCCACAAGAATACTCCTTAAAGTCAAACTGTTTTTGGATGGCAACATCTACAGCTTTAGTACATACCCAATCTATTTCACCCACATTTCATTTTTAAAATGAATTATATGTAGAATTCAGAAACCCGTGTTATAAGCACCACTGGTGGCCTTTAAGTGAACTGCAGCCAGCAACTTATTGTGCTCGAGACTGAACATGATTCAATGCCGTGATATACTTACTCTCACAGTGAAGTTCTTTTTAGTATTTTGCTTAGAAGTACAACAAAGTTGGAAATACCTTTGCAGCTATACATTTTAACGAACATCCCGATGCGGTCCACGCTGCTGAGAGTGACGTTAAATGAAAATATGTGTTGCGCGCTTCACAACAAAGATGGCAGCAGCAAAAAAGAAGCAGTTAAGAAAGCATCTGATCATAGTGATGTGGATATGTTCGCAATAGCACTGCGATTCACCGGCATCATGTCGACAGATCAGGTCATTAAAATGACACTGTTGATAGTTTGATTATGAAGTACGCCTCTCTGGCTATGTGAGACTATAGTCTGAATGAATCCCCTTTTCTTATGAGATATTGATATTACAGTACAGAGTAGCTCTTTCGGCATTATATTGAGCGGTGTAGGCTATATAAACATTCGTTTCATCTGTCATTGAACAGAAGAGAGACTCTCGAGAGCACACGTGGATGGATGGATGGATGGATGTTCATTAAAAATGCCACTAGATGCACCAGACAGCCCTGGGAAATGTAATGATGTTATTTAAATATCATTACACAGCACAGAAATACTCAAATTAAAAACTAAAACTAATTAAAAAACACTGAAGAAAAACAAAAAAATGAAACTAAATGGAAAGGACAAGCTAAATTCAAAACAATACAGTAACAAGACTGATTGTAATCAAAATTCTTTTACTTTATCCACCATCTTGGAGGGATTTTTTACTACCGGTAGTCACAATGCAATTTCTATGTAAGATAATATAAGAAGACTTCAGATTCAAAAGCCTCTAAGTGCCATCTGAAATTTTACTCTAAAATTAGCATTTTTATCAAGCTTGTGTATTTAAGTTCAGTAATTGAACTTTAATAACATTTAATAGGTAATTTTCATTGCCATTAAAGTGAAACTGAACATAAACATACAAGCTTGATAAAAATGATCATTCTAGAAGAAAATTTCAGATGGCACTTAGAGGCTTTTGCATCTGAAGTCTTCATATATACACTGGCTTAAAATCTGGCCAAAATAAGGAATCATAAACAAAACCTTCTGGCCGCTATGATAACTTAAAATGCTGCTTCTGTAGGCAGGTTGTGGAATAGTAAATCATCATAATTTTTTCTTTAAGACCAGAGAATGACCACAGGGGGTTCATCTGACGCTGACTGTCCAGTTCATTAACAACTCTACACTAAAGTTAGCCTTTAAACAGAGCCCTAGAGAAGCAGCTTATTCCATATGGTCACTTGTTGTGAGTGGACATCTGCCCACTTCACACTCAATGCGTTTCTGCGGACAGAGCGTGCCAGGTTACTTCTTAGGTCACAGAAACCTTAAACTGTAAGGACAGGTCGACATCACGCTGGCCTCGGGATGGACAATGAACCTGCTGAACCTATTGTGTTTAGTACTAGCCTGTTACAAGTGTAACAGTGTATAACTTTATGAAAGTTATCACCATGCTACACTCTTAAAAATAAAAGTTATTTAAATGGCATCGATTAGTGGTTCAACGGATCCCAAAACTCACGGTTCGGATCATATTACGCTTTTTGAGTAAAGGGTCGGATCATTTTTTGCTAAATAAATAAATAAGGACAAACACACAAATTACAAGCACAGATAAATACAATATAACAGTTACTAATAAAGTAAGACTTTAGTATTCAGGTACAGAAATGTAATAATTAGGCCTAAATGTAAAATACCACTCAAGTGTTCACTGTATAAATGAAATATAGATAAATCTTTGCTAAAGCTGTGTTTTGTTGTTTGATCAATGACACAGACAGCATCAAGTATTTATAGGCTGCTGTCACTTTAAGACCTAATACACCGATCCAATATAATAATACATATCCAATTTATGCATACCATCACTTAAGACATAACCAACGTATAAGAACACTTCCTGAGATTGGTATTTTGACATAATTTTGTAGCTGTGTGAACATAACAGCGCACAAGTACCAAATTGAGTTATCTTTTGCCTCTTCTTGCACTGGAATGGTTTAAAATCACTTGTATTTGAAAACTTTCCATTGCACAAAAGGTTGTTAATAGTGAAAGGTTCTTTAGATTATTTGAAAAAAGATCTTCACACTAAGACAAAATGGTTCTTTTAAGAACTGATATTGATCTGACCAAAACTGGTTCTTCTATGGCATCACTCGCGAAAACTCACTTTTGGAACAATTTGAACCAGAGGCCATCAATGGGCCGTATCAGACAAAAGTGTGTGCAGGATGTGAAACAGACACACCACTTCAGCAAATCTCCACAGCGCTGGACTATCAGCTACACTCTTGCTGACAGAAACACAATCCAAATCACGTCCGGATCCAAAACTATGCAGGAACTTTGAGGTACATCTTCATGCACACGTGGACACACACACACTCCCATTCCTGTTAATAATTCAGAACAAAAATATCAAATTCTCCAACATTTTTGCATTATGCAGTATATATGCTGTCCACAACTGATCAACACAAAACAGTATATTCAGGCATATTCTGCAATGTGTTACGAGTGCATGGCCAAATGTCAGCCGCACATTGACAGTGGCAAGCTTCTGCTGAACAGGATGCAGACCCAGAGATAGCGATACACTATCAGAGAATGACTGATGCCAAAAGCAGTCCGTACTGCTTTTTAAAACCTATTCAGAGACGTGCCTATTCAGAGACACAATGTTTCTTTTATTTGAAAAGATTACAATCATTTCCAGCGTTAATAGTTCTGCCACATTTTGCTATGCTTGCCAATTTGTAGGGAACCAAAGAGCGTACTCTTTTTAAACTATTAAAAAATTTTGGCAACTGCTTACAATTGTTATGAACTCACAAAACAACATGCAATAATAATGTTGTTATATTATACATTATTTTGAATGGTAGTGTACTTTGAAAGTGTTCCTTAGATCTTATTCCACTGAAACAATATTTTAAAGTAGAAGTAGAATCAATCAATCAATCAACCTTAATAATGAATTTTTAAAGATGTGTCCACTCCCCAATGTAGTGGTCACCAGCATAAGAGGGTTAAACATAGATTTTGACCTAGTAAATTCAGGGTCATTTATGGAGATCTATCCCACCCCATGCATTTACTTTCACAAGCTTGGTGAGAAGCAGCAGACGGACTCTTGGAACGGCAGTTTACTCCACTTTTCCAAGCCAATGATCAGATTACAGTTTGCATGCCCAGTCAGCAAACAATCTTGTTACTGGCTTATATGCTGGGTTCAGGGACAGGAAGATCACACCTTCTGAGGGATCACAGCTAAATACATTGCCATTCAAGTCAAATGTCAACAGTGGTCATACAATGTTCATGTAAATAACCTTTCAAGCTATAAATATGATTTAAAGTTATATTTCAATCACAAATTCAATGTGGGTGAGTAAATTACCTTTTTAACTTTGGGTTGCAATCAGCAAGAGCCTCTCAAAATGATTTGACTATAATTTCGTAAATGTTCTTTTCCACAAAACAGTTCAAACGGAGACGAAGAAAGAGGACAAAGGAGGAGTCTCAGCTTTAACATGGTGTTTCCAAAGTAAATGAATGTGTTGTTTGGCTCAGAATCAAACACAGAAGGTCACGTCGTCACAGCAAACACCACCTGCTTCTAAATCCTCTTACCAAAACCACACATCTCCAGCTCAGTCTGCAGTCAGCAGTGATAAGCAACATTCACAAACTGCTAATAGCGTAAGGGCATTAGTGACATATCACACAAGATTAGCATCTTAGCCTAATGCTTATCAGCCTGTTAGCATGTACACCTGAGCCACGCTAGCAGCTGGAGGTTGAATCTGTGAAAACATTGCTTGCTTGTTGTGATGAGCTTGAAAACAAACTGGAACATATGAACAACACTATAGATCAACAATGTTCAATATGAATATTTTATTAAACTAAATTTGTATCATTTTTAAATTAGCGCTTATTTATAATTAACATTTCATTTTTTACTATTGTAGATGTAGCCAATTTATCGTGAAAAATAAATTAGTAGTACTCATTGGAAGTACTCATTATAACAATGTAGGCTACTCATTTACAAAAATAAAATGAATATAACATTTAATAAAATAATATAAATTATTTATAAAGTAGCAAATAAATAAGATATCTTGCATAAGATATATTGTATACAACTGCGTATTCGAATGAAAATTCAATGTTTAATTGCAACAAACTTCATAAGATGGTCAAAAGACTGACTCACCTGGGGTCAAACCTGCTTGTTACCAGCTTAGAGAGCCCCAGGCTATCACCACTCACATACAGTATGCATTACCCATCAATACATGTACACTGTGCCGTTTAAAAGAGAATGGGAGATGTTACTCAACTGAAATCAATCTGTATGGTTTACGGCACTTCTACACTCCCTGAATGGCCTTCTATCCTAAGCTAGGAGGTCAAAGCCTTGAGCAGTGCAGCTTGAACTGTGAGAACATGCAAGGAGGTATAAATAGAAGGAGATAGAGAAGAGAATCACAGTGGCACGCGACATGAGACACAGTTGGCCTGGAGGAAGCAAACGTGTGAAACAGGAACACACACGGAACAATGCCTCTGATAAGACGAGGTGTCTGAGGGACCCGATATTATGCTCTTCTCACTCCCGTTGGGGAGATAAGACGCAAGCAACTGCAATGAGATAAATTGTTGCTTTCTTAAGTGGAAGGAACAATGCTGAAAGCTTAAGCATTCTCAGAAACTTCTTGAAATGAATACACCACTTAGAAAATCTCCAAATTGTCTCATTTAGGTGGTTTGTAAAGGTTTGAATTAGAGGAAAGGAAGAACACATGTTAAATCAATTGCTGACAGAGCCAGATAGAAATAAAAACAAACCATCCGATTAATGTCATATTTGGGGCTGTTCAATTGTAGACTCCTTTGCTGCCAGATCCTCATGGCTTTGATATTTGGTTAAACACACACCCGCTTCTAGACTCCGCAGTCCAACTTAACGTTAATTGCAGGAAACACACAAAAACCCCAAAAACACGTCAACCTGTGTGATGTCACTCATCCCCAAAAACTTCTGAGCTCATGGCAAAATGAACCAGAATATACCAGCCTGCATGCAACCACTGGGACAAATGAACCAGAGTATACCAGCCTGCATGCAACCACTGGGACAAATTAAGTCAGGAACTACTTTAGGAAGTACGTTTACAAGCCTTTTAGTGAGTTAGCGGTGGGATTATCGCATAAATGTGGCAATGGTTCCAGAATATTCAGCAAGAAGTAAAAACAGTAACAGTAACTTAATTTTTACAATGCAAAACTCACCAATAAATAATAATAATTCAATAAATATAGAGACTGGGACCCTCCTTCAACATCTTTTTTGAAATTTAAACATTTTAAAATTCAGGCAGAAGTTGTAGATTTAGAAATTGTAGAATTGTTAAGTAAATAAAATTAAAAGTAAAGTAAATAAATATTTAGAAAAATAAATAAATCAATACCCACATTTCATTTTGGAAACCTATAGAATAGATTATCTTCTCTTGAAACGCAATGAAGTGGTCATTTCCAATGGTCTAATTCTAAAAAGTTAGCAGGCTAACACCAATAATTTTAGCCTGACTTTTTTTTAAAATAGGCTATATGAACCCAACCCCTAAATGTAAGCTTAAAGGAATTTTTAGTTTCTGTAGTGCATACAAAAAACTGACATAAAACGATGCTTGAGACAAGTGGTATTTAAAACCAGTCATAGAGAATAATCATTACCTTGGCAGTAAGTGTGCAATTTGTAGCAGTGCTGCCACCTACTGTTAGACTGACCCCATCACAGCAAAGGGCAGTAACATGCTTTGGTTTAAATACTTATAAAACCAGTGTTCAAATACCATATGAGACGGCAAAACGTTCTTCAGCTCTCACAAAGACATCAATGTCACTTTTGCAAGGGAATATACTTTGGATTTGTACTGCAAGTGCTTTGCTTCACTTAAAATTAAAGGGTGCAAATACAAAATAAAATAAATTAACTAAATGTCACACAGTGATTAGGCATTGATGTAAGTGAACTAATCACTCACAGTGAAACTATCCAATTGAATTCCATCTGGGGGTCTTTGAGAGGCTTGTGTTCAGCAGCCCCTTACTCTGATTGTGAGGCGTTTCGGAGACTGCATCTATTATTTAGAGAAGCAAAGCATGGATGGGGGAGGTTTGTCCTTTGAAAACACACCACTGCCATGAGGTGGTCTTCACACCCTCAGTCCCAGTCACTTACTTATTAAACAGCCACATTCTCGTTTCTCCACAAGGAAAGATGGAGGACGAATGGATGAAAGAGGGTTAAAATAGATACGTTTGAACCGTAGTCTATATTAGTTGGGTAGTTTGAAAACTTATTCTTACTTAATTTCTTTATTACATTTAGGGTGAATTTCAGGTAAATTAGGCCACTTTTGATATAACGAAAGTAGTCACATTCACCTGAATTCACCCTATACTTATCTGTATGCATCTGATCTTATCCAATGTGCTTCAATAGCATAAAAGATAAGCGGGCTAAGAGACAATAGCAAAGCCAAAGGCAGAGTTAAAAGGAAAGAAAACTCAGCTGCCTGAGTCTATCAGAACACCAGTCATCTCCCATCACATCACTGAGGCCATTTACAGTACACTGTGCCACTGAGCTTCCAGCTCAAAGGAAGGACAAAAAGAAATAGAACAGAAATAGGCAGGCCGGGGAACGGGATCTGTTAAGAAAGACTTGGAATTTCCTTATCATAAAATGTTTCCCAATCTTAAATTCCAATGGATTCCAGACAGACATAACATGTTTATCATAAAAATGATAATGCAAAAAAGTAAAAAAAAAAAAGTAAAGATGCAATAATGCACTGTTAAGTATAGCATAGTATACATCTCATTCTGCTTTTGTATTATTGTGAAAAGTACAATCAATGCAATTCAATTTAAACCCATGATGTAATATTTTGCCTTTGATATGAAACAAATTTGAATTCAAAAATTGTTGAGATGAAATGAACAAAAGATTTCCACAATGCAATAGTGGCTAGTCATTCACCTAATTTAACCCAAACTGCCGCTGATGGTACTATAAAGAAAAAAAAAGTGAATTAGCATTACAAAAGACAAATGAAGAGGTCACAAAAGTGTCCTACAGAGAATGTTATCCAATGGCACAGCAAGAGAAACAGTTCAGCCAAAAATGAACATCCTTGCATCCTGCATCCTTGCATGCATTGAAGCATTTGAAGCTCCAGTGTCTCTTAAATTGTAAATGCATAGAAAAAGGAACTAGTGTCTTTTGTTTGCACAGAGCAAATACAAAAACAACATTAGTGCGAGTATTACGATGACAGAATTACCAACATTATGACAACATCATTTTCAATTCTTTCATTAATTACTCACCCTCATGTCATTCCAAACCCATAAGCTTTTGTTTATCTTCAGAACAAAAATGAAGATATTTTTGATTCAATCTGAGAGCTTTCTGTCCCTCCATTGACAGCTTACACAACTACAACTTTGACGCTTCAAAAAGTTTCAAAGAGATCGTAAAACTAATCCATATGAATTGAGTGGTTTAGTCCACATTTTCAGAAGAGACACGATCGCTTTATATTATGAACAGATTGGCTTTTATTCACATAAACATTGATCAACGAACATAAACAGCTTAACCAAACCTGCTTGACACAAGAGAACAAACCTCTTGCGGAAGCTCAAACGTGCTGCGTAACACGAGAATTAACCTCTTTGGTTCTTGTAGAAGCTCAAACGTGTTGGGCAACACGAGAATGAACCTTATTGGTTCTTGCAGAAGCTCAAACACGCTGCGTAACATGAGAATGAACTTCATTGGTTCTTGTGGAAGCTCAAACGTGTTGCGTAACACAAGAATGAACCTTATTGGTTCTTGCGAAAGCTCAAACGCGCTGCGTAACATGAGAATGAACCTTATTGGTTCTTGTGAAGGCTCAAACGTTCCCTGT
Source organism: Phoxinus phoxinus (assembly GCF_949152265.1). Lineage (NCBI taxonomy): Eukaryota > Metazoa > Chordata > Actinopteri > Cypriniformes > Leuciscidae > Phoxinus > Phoxinus phoxinus. The sequence goes on from NC_136900.1 coordinate 14,741,063, forward strand.
AACTCGAGAATGAACCTTATTGGTTCTTGAGGAAGCTTAAACGCGCTGCGTAACACTAGAATGAACCTCATTGGTTCTTGAGGAAGCTCAACCGTTCTGTGTAACACGAGAATGAACCTCATTGGTTCTTGAGGATGCTCAAATGTGCTGCGTAACACGAGAATGAACCTCATTGGTTCTTGAGGAAACTCAAACATTCTGCATAACGCGAGAATGAACCACATTGGTTCTTGAGGAAGCTCAAACGTTCAGCATAACACGAGAATGAACCTCATTGGTTCTTGTAGAAGCTCAAATGTTCTGCATAACACGAGAATGAACCTCATTGGTTCTTGAGGAAACTCAAACATTCTGCATAACACGAGAATGAACCTCATTGGTTCTTGTAGAAGCTCAAATGTTCTGCATAACACGAGAATGAACCTCATTGGTTCTTGAGGAAACTCAAACGTTCAGCATAACACGAGAATGAACCACATTGGTTCTTGAGGAAGCTCAAACGTTCTGTATAACACGAGAATGAACCTCATTGGTTCTTGTAGAAGCTCAAATGTTCTGCATAACACGAGAATGAACCTCATTGGTTCTTGAGGAAACTCAAACATTCTGCATAACGCGAGAATGAACCACATTGGTTCTTGAGGAAGCTCAAACGTTCAGCATAACACGAGAATGAACCTCATTGGTTCTTGTAGAAGCTCAAACGTTCTGTATAACACGAGAATGAACCTCATTGGTTCTTGTAGAAGCTCAAACGTTCTGCGTTCTGCGTTCTGCATAACACGAGAATGAACCTCATTGGTTCTTGAGGAAGCCCAAACGCGCTGCATAACACAAGAATGAATATGAAACAAATTTGAATTCAAAAATTGTTGAGATGAAATGAACAAAAGATTTCCACAATGCAATAGTGGCTAGTCATTCACCTAATTTAACCCAAACTGCCGCTGATGGTACTATAAAGAAAAAAAAAGTGAATTAGCATTACAAAAGACAAATGAAGAGGTCACAAAAGTGTCCTACAGAGAATGTTATCCAATGGCACAGCAAGAGAAACAGTTCAGCCAAAAATGAACATCCTTGCATCCTGCATCCTTGCATGCATTGAAGCATTTGAAGCTCCAGTGTCTCTTAAATTGTAAATGCATAGAAAAAGGAACTAGTGTCTTTTGTTTGCACAGAGCAAATACAAAAACAACATCTCTTTTTTCTTGAGGAAGCCCAAACGCGCTGCATAACACAAGAATGAACCTCATTGGTTCTTGAGGAAACTCAAACATTCTGCATAACGCGAGAATGAACCACATTGGTTCTTGAGGAAGCTCAAACGTTCAGCATAACACGAGAATGAACCTCATTGGTTCTTGTAGAAGCTCAAACGTTCTGTATAACACGAGAATGAACCTCATTGGTTCTTGTAGAAGCTCAAACGTTCTGCGTTCTGCATAACACGAGAATGAACCTCATTGGTTCTTGAGGAAGCCCAAACGCGCTGCATAACACAAGAATGAACCTCATTGGTTCTTGAGGAAGCTCAAACGCGTGCGTAACACGAGAATGAACCTCATTGGTTCTTGAGGAAGCTCAAACGCGCTGCATAACACGAGAATGAACCTCATTGGTTCTTAAGGAAGCTCAAATGTGCTGTGTAACACGAGAATGAACCTCGTTGGTTCTTGAAGAAGCTCAAACGTTCTGTATAATACGAGAATGAACCTCATTGGTTCTTGAGGAAGCTCAAACGTTCTGTGTAACACGAGAATTAACCTCATTGGTTCTTGAGGAAGCTCAAACATTCTGTGTAACACGAGAATGAACCTCATTCGTTTTTGAGGAAGCTCAAACGTGCTGCGTAACACGAGAATGAACCTCAT